>NW_022103917.1:14217913-14230909 GCF_000313985.2 Echinops telfairi
ATGTACAAATGTGCTTTACACAATTGATGTGTGTATGGATTGTGATAAGAGTTGTATGAGCCCCTAATAAAATGATTAAATATATATATATGTGTGTGTGTGTATATGTATATATGTACATATATATATAAAAGAAAAAAAAGAATTGTTAGTCTATGTGGGCTAGACCAGAGCATGTGCACAGGTACAGATAAGAGATAAGAGCTCAGGACACATGGAATCCAGGAAGGGGAATGGGAGTACTGATACCAGGAGGATAGGGGCAATGTGGGGAGAGAAGGGGAGGAAAGGGGAACTGATTGCAATGATTGACACATAACTACCACCACCCACCAGCCGCCTCCAGTGAGATGAACAACAGAAACCATGGGTGAAGGGAGACAGCAGCCAATGTAAGATAGGAAAACAACAATAATTCATAATTTTTCAAGGGGTCACTGTGGGATGGTGGTGGTGGTGGAAGAGGATCTGCTACTAAGGGCTCAGTAGAAAGGAATGTTTAGAAAATGATGGCCACATATGTACAAATATGGTTGATACAATCGATGCATGGATTCTTATAAGAGCTGTAAGAGCCCCCAATAAAATTATCTTTGACTGAAAATATATAACAAATACATTTTCTCAGTCTAGGAAACACACAGGGGCAGTTCTCCTTATCCTATAGGGTGGCTATGAGTCAGAATCGATTTGATGGAATTGTTTGTATATTTGGTCTAATATTTAATTACTACAGTGGCTGGAACTGCATGTCTTTGTAAGGTTTGTGATGTTAGCTGGTATTGATGATTTTCAGGGCCTTCTACAGCATGAGGCCCGGACATTCTCCACCTCTAATCTAGAGAGATCATACTAATCTGCTTGAAAACATTCTCAAATTTCTGATTTCACACTTTTCCTTTGGCTGTCTCACTGAAGCTGTGACCCACTGCTGCAGGGATTTGAGAAATAAAAACATCATTAATCAAAAATTACTCTTGCCTAAAATAAAATATTAGCTCTGTTGTGTAGTTAATTGCATTATCAGAATGAACAGCTCATCCTCTTTTACAAGGGCTTTAAACCCTGATCTTCTAATAAGTGTAGGAATTATAGTTAATCTAGCTCAACATTTAATTATGATGAATCATACATTACAAAGCAAAGCACATGGGTAAAACTCTGCTGAAATCATGTCCAACCGACCTTGACCCTGGACTTGCTGCCCCTTTCTGAGTGGAAAATAGGAAATATTTCCTGCTTTTGAGAGAGCAAGGCCGTTTCAAAGAAGACCCACTCCAGTTCACCTCAGACGTCTTACAAGAAAAGCTCGCCTTAATCAAATCTTACCATCAGAAAGCCCAGAAGCAATTCTCCCTTTAGACACTGCCTCTCTAGAGCTTGTACGAATATTTTGTAGTTAGATTTGGGAAAAACAAACAAACAAAGACCACTACAGTGGAGCCAAAGTGTTGAGGAACTGGTGTGAGACCTTTAGGATTTCAAGAATGCATCTGAATTGTGATTTAGACCATACACGTTTACAGAGACCTAACCAATCAACAGTTCCCCTATGTGGCTAAATCGTTGAGTCATTTCATTCTCCTGATTGTTCTCAGAACTGAGGACAAGCTTCCAGGTGTTGTCTGAGTAGAAAGGAATGGTAAAATTCCTTCATTTGGAATTTTCCACTTCTAATAATGTGGTTTAAGAAGTTCTTACCTTTCTGAGCATTTATTGTCGTTAGCTGCCAATGAATAAGTTACTGGCGTACAGTGACCCTATGCACAAAGAACGAAGTGCTGCCTGGTCCTTCAGCATCCCCATGATCAGTTGCATATTGAACTGTTGTGATTCACAGGGTTTTCATTGGCTTGTTTTCAGAAGTAGCTCTCAGGGCCTTTCTTATATGCCTGGAAGCTCCATTGAACCCCATTCAGCAAGTTTAGCAACATGGAAGCCTCTAAGGCCAGAATGGTGGCTATGCATTAGGTCCAGTGACCAAGAATTGAACCTAGGTCTCCAGAATCAGAAGGCCAGAAATCTACCACTGACCATTGAACCATCACTGCTGTTGCTGATACCTAAATTGTTTTCTCACAATTTCCTGTTACTTATTTATTCCTATCTATATGTATGTGCAGATTGGATTTGAATAAATCACATTTTATTAATATCTGCTATGTTCTATATTATTTTATAGATAACTCATTATTTCAGCCTGCCATCCTTTATGTCTTCCAACATAGCTACTACCTTCCCCTGCTCCTTGCCATCGGTACAATTGAAAAGCAATCTTTTATTCTTGGTCTATTTGGATCATGTCAGAGAATAGTACGTTTATTTCATGCTGAAGCCATTAAAAGGGTCTCTTATTTGTCTTATATTTCTTTCCAGCCTTTGGGTTGACTTCCTCCTCTTAGTATTCAGGGGTTTAGGGAACACATCTTTACTCCAAACTTTAGAGAAATTAGTCATATTCCCCTCTCCTCTGTTTTGATCCTCTATGGCAGCATAACAAAGCACCAAAAATTTAGTGACCTAAAGCAACACTTTTATTTTAGTCACAACTTTATAGTCAAGAATTTGGAAAGGCCTTGGATGATAGTTTTTCTCTGATTCATGGGCCATCTGCTGGAGAGCTGGAACCGAGGACTTCACTTCCAATATGGCTTCTTCACTCCTCTATCTGGCACCTCAAGGCTGGCCTCTTTCTCTCCATATCATCATCCAGGGACAGTATTAGTGATCTCAGAGTAGTCACATATTGTCTGGATGTCGAGAGTTAATAGGTCGAGACTGACTGACCAGTTAAAAAGCAGTCCTAGAACCATCATAGCCCCACTACTATGATATTTTGTTGGTCTAAGCAGTCACTGCTCCCACCTAGATTAAAGGGTGTAGAAATAGAGATTCTACCTTTTGAGGGGGAGTGACATTACCGAACAGCAAATGGAATCTGAGGCAGTGCTGCGCACATCTTTGAAAACCACCATGTGCTCGATCATCTGGAGATCCCCACAATGGAAAGTCCTCCACAGGAACAGACATGTAGAGATACCGGGCAACAAAAGGAAGAGGGAGTGTGAGAAGGAGAGCTTGAGGTTGAGCGGTTGCTTCATTTTAAAATCATCAAATTGTAATAGAGTGGTCTCTAGGAAAAAAGTTCAAGGAAGTAGGTTATTTAACTTGAGGATAGTATAATATAATAGAAGGAACACAGATTTTAGTTCATAGAAATATAGACAAAAGGCACGATAAATGGTTAAACTCTCAACTGCTAGCCAAAAGTTTGGTTGTTCTAAGACTGCTAGAAGCACCTTGAAGACAGGCCGGGCAATCTGCTTCGGAACAGTGACAGCCTAGAAACCTTATGGAGAAGTTCTATTCTGCACATAATGCTATCACCATAAGTTGCAATCAACTCCATGAGGGCAATGCCAATGCCACACCTCCTACCAATTTTATACCCAAGGGGGAAAAAAATTCTTTACAGCAAAAAAAAAAAATATTGTGCACTTTTCAGGTGCTAATAACCTAGAGTGTTTTTAAAATGGCTGAAACAAAACAAGTGTCATGTAGTTCTCTAGAAAAATAGAAAGTGTGATATATATGAATATATGTATATATGTATGTACATCTTCACTTAACATGTTTAGGGCCCAAAGAGCAGGTTGTTTAGATTGTTGTGCAAAGTTAGCATTATACACAATTGTGGGGTTAGTGCTGGTGTCCCCTCTTCCATGTGATTTTTGAAGGTCCCCCATATACATAAGCATACCTAAGAGATATTGCTGGTTGGGTTGCAGATCACAACACTAAAGTTAATATCAGCTAGTAAATACATCTAGTGTAATAGCATTATGAAAAAGTAAGAAATATTGTGAGAATTACCAAATGTGGCATTGAGACACGAAGTGAACATATGCTGTTAGAAAATTGATGTCAGTAGACTTGTTGGACATAAAGTTCCCACACACCTTCAATTTGTGAAAACAAAAACCCAAACACATAAAGGTCGATATCCTAGGCATTAGTGAGATCAAATACACTGGTATTGGTAATTCTGAATCAGAAAAGTATATGGTTTACTTTGCTGGGAATGACACAATTAAGAGGAATGGTGGGCATTCATCCTCACAAAGGACCTTGCAAAATCCATCATGAAGTACAGTGCTGTCTGTGATCGGATTATATCTATCCACCTTTAAGGAAATCTAATCAATACAACTATTATTCAAATTTATGCACCAAACACAAAAGCTAGTGATGAAGAAATGAAAAGATTCTACCAATGACTACAGTCAGAATTTGACCAAACATTCCATCAAGGTGCACAGCTAATTATTGGCAATTGGATTGTAAAAGTTTGCAAAACTTTGAGATGTATGACTTGTTATAACTCAATGTTGACCTAGAGTAACTATAATTCATGCAGTTATTGTGGGTGGCTAGTAAATCCAAATTTATAGGACTTTTGCTGCCTCACATGATCGTAGAGGACTATCAAACTGGATATGTCTGCATGCTTGTGTCCCAGGACTTATGGGTCAAGAGAAAGAAAGGGAACCAGAGAGTTTTATCAAATACCTATTTATAGTTGGAGGCAAACCAAATCCTAAGGGGCTCTCCTTTCAATTTATTGATGGATTTCCTTATATTAAATTGCATTATAGAAAGTAATTATTCAAATTGTATTGCAGAATATTATATTATAGAAGAGCAATTAGTCTGTTATTTTTGTTGTTGTTAGGTGCCATCGAGTTGGTTCGACTCATAGCAATCCTATGCACAACACAAGGAAACACTGCCCCGTCCTGTGCCGTCCACATAATTGTGCCTACGCTTGAGCCCATTGTTGCAGCCATTGTATCCATTCATCTTTTTCACTGACCTTCTACTTTGCCAAGCATGGTATCCTTCTTCAGACACTGGACTCTCCTGACAACATGTCCAAAGTTTGTGATATGAAATCGAGCATTCTGGTTGTACTTCTTCCAAGACAGACTGGCAGTCCGTGTTACTTTCAATGTTCTTAGCCAGCACCATAATTCAAATGCATCGATTCTTCTTCAGTCTTCCATACTCAATGTCTAACTTTCACATGCATATAAGGTGATTAAAAATACTATGACTTGGGTCAAGTGTACCTTAGTCCTCAAAGTAACCTCTTTGCTCTTAAACACTTTATTTTTTTTAATCAACTTATTGGGGGCTCTTACAGCTCTTATTACAATCCATCCATCCATCCATCCATCCATCCATCCATCCATCCATCCATTGTGTCAAGCACATTTGTACATATGTTACCATCATCATTTTCAAAGCATTTTCATTCTATGTGAGCCCTTGTTATCAGCTCCTCATTTCTCACCCCCACCTTCCCTCCCTTATGAACCCTTGATACTTTATAAGTTTATAATCCCTGCCCCCCAATTTTCTTACACCAACCGCTGTCTCCCTTCACCCACTATTCTGTTGTCCATCCCCCTAGGAAGGGGTTATATAGAGATCATTGTGATCAATTCCTCCTCTCCCCCACTCCCTCTCTTTCCCCTTCTGGTATCTCTATTCTCATTAGTGGTCCTGAAGGGTTTATCTGTCCTGGATTCCCTGTGTTGTGATATCTTGTGCAGCAGATTGACCCAATGTAATGCATCATTTGATCTCTTTACTGCTGCTTCCATGAGCATTGAGTGTGAATTCAAACAAGACAAAATCCTTGATAACTTCAGTCTCTCCATTTATCATAATGTTACCTATTGGTCCAGTTGTGAGGATTTGGGTTTTCATGACGTTGAGTTGTAATCCATACTGAAGGGTATAATCCTTGATCTTCCTCAGCACGTGCTTCAAGTCACCCTCATTTTCAGCAAACAAGGTTGTGTCATCTGCATATCACCGGTTATTGATAAGTCTTACTCCAATCCTGATGCCACATTCTTCGTTAAATAATCCAGCTTCTCTGATGATTTTCTTAACAACTAGTCAAGTGTGTGGCAAAAACTACTAGGAACCACTGAATTTGTGAATCAATGTTATTGGAAATGTTGCCTATCACCAAACCCCATTATTAGGGTCAACAGTGCCTGGTCACTTAAGAGTTTAATCTGTACAAGTTAACAATTCACATAATGCAGGTTTGAGTAGGCCTATACTTGTTCATTTCTCTTTCTCATTAAAATGTTAAACTTTATACCAATGGATAAATTACTTTATGTCCCAGGGGGATGATTGACAAAGTTCTCTATCATAAAACACTAACAAGCCTTTAAAGTGAACTAGAGACAAATGTAAACCATAGATGTGTGAATGGATTTTAGTTCACACGTCATTCTTGCCCCAATATAAGAACAATGAGTTCTTGTAAGATGCCCTGCTATATATATCCTTGCCCTCATGACGAGATCATGGAAGAGATCATTAAGCTCCAGCAAAATGTGGTGATGGAGACAGATGGGGGCTAGCAAAAATTGTAGCATCTTGGGCCTTAAAGGTTTGTCTTCAAGCAATCATGTAAATGAGGTTTCCAATAAGTCCACATGAAAGTAACAAACCAGTGTGTGTGATCCAAAAATTATAAGTAATAAAATCCAAACCCGAAGGAGAAAATGGTATCTAAACTTAAATTGTGTGCACCCAGTTTTTAGAAGGCTGTGTATGACAATGAAAGCCCCAAATCCTTTTGTAGGGTACCTACACGTATTCAGACTCTGGTGAATCCCTCTGACCATCGTCTAGGGATGTGAACAACCTTGCTAACAGACAGCATTTTAACTCAATTATGGAAGATCTAAGTAGGTTAAAATGGTATGCCTTCTCATTTGATCTCCCTCTTGACCCAGTTTAAAGTGGTTTCATTGCAGTGCCTACATAGGGAATAAATCTCTGGTGATTTCCTCCTAACCATAATTGAGGGATGGTATTAACCTGATTATCAGACAGAGAATATTGGAGAGACAACTATAGTATAGTATATTAAAACGATAAATCTGACTTAAACAGTTGAAACGTTGTCATTTGATCTATCTTCTGATACACGTTGTGCTTGATTTGGTTTTTAATCTTTTCTGGGGTTTTTGTCCTTCAGTATCGGTGTTTGTCCCTGTTGTTTTTTGTCATTGTTGGTAGCCTTCTTGATTCCCTGTGGTGTGTTTTTCCATTTTTCAGTAGATGAAACCCAGGATAGGTAAATCTGTAGATATAATAACTAGAATAAGGGTTCCTGGGGGCCGCAGCGGGGAAGGTGGGGAGGATGTAATGAGGAGCTGATATCAAGGAGTTCAAGATGAATCAGTTTTGAAACTGATTGTGGTAGCTATTGTACAACACTGCTTGATATGATTGAACTATAGAATAGTATAATGTCTGAATAGGCTCATAATAAAATGGTTTGGGAAAAAAGCCTAGTTTCATTTTTTTTTAAGTGAATGGGAAATACACCTGGATTAAGCCTCCAGTGAATCCTCTCTGGCCATAGATCAGAGAGACGAATAACCTTGTTATCATGCAGAGTGCACTGTAAAGTGGATTGTTTTAGAACCAGTTAGGTTAAAATCTAACACCTTATCCTTTGAGCGCCAGTTTGACTCATTTTGCTTTTGTTGACTCATTTTACATTTGGTCCGATGTTTTAATATTTCTGACTTTCTTTTCAATTGAGGTTTTCTGTCTGGTTTGTTTTGTTATTGTTGTCGGGTTGGTTTTGTCTTGTTTTAGTGTATATTTTCTAGTATATAAAATCCAGGATAGGTCAATTTATAGAGACAGTAACTGGATTGATGGCGTCTATGGGGTATGGGAGGCATGGAGCTGGAGGGCAATGGGGAGCTATTAGCAATGGGTGCAAAAACGAAGAAAATATTCTGGGATTGATTGTGATAGTGATTGTACAACCCTTATTGACATGACCAATGTATAGAAGTGCATGAAATATGAGTTATATGGCAATCAGATTTTAAAAATCAAAAGGGCAGTATTTATTCATGCATAAAGCTCAGCAGACAGGAAGAAATTTTAAAAAGGAGAACAAATGGAAATGGTAAACAGGGAGGAAGTGGGAAGAGGGCTGTTACACCGTGAGAATCTTAATGTCAGAAGCCAAAAGGTGTATGAATTACTGAATGGAAAGCCAATTTCTCTGTAAACTTTCACCCAATCACAATAAAATGTATTTTTTAAAAACTGCTAGGAACCAAATATCTTAAAACTTTGCAATACACTTCCATGGATCAAATAAAGTACCACAAGAGAAATTTAAAATATTTTGAACTGAATGGACATCATAACAAAACATATAAAAATTTTTGTGGCAGCACTTGACAGAAAATTTATACCATGAAATAATACCTTAGAAAATAAGAGCAAATGTTTTGAGAATGATGAGGGCAATGAATGTACAAATGTGCTTTACACAATTGATGTACGTATGGATTGTGATAAGAGTTGTTTGAGCCCCTAATAAAACGATTAAAAAGAAAGAAAGAAAGAAAAAGCTAAAATTATTTTGAATCTTATTTTTATTTACCCTAATATATCCTATACGTTATCATTTCAACATGCAATCTATCTATATTTAACTGAGATTTTACATTATTTCCTTTGTGCACAATCTTCTAAATAAAAATCACCAGATTAAAAAAAAGAAGAAAATAAGAAAAGTCTCAGATTAATTATCTAAACTTCCAATTTAAGTAATTGAAAAACACCTCTCAGGTCTGTAACTGATCTCACCACCAGGTTAGAATAATCAAGTGTTTAAGATGAAAAGGGCAGCATTTACTCAAGGACAAAGTTCAGAAGGTGATGAAAGAAGGAGAAATGGAAACAACAAAAATGGGAAAGAAGTGGGATAAGTGGGGTTGCATTGAGGTTGCATTGATGATTACAATCCAAAAATTGGCACAAAAGATGTATGGATTGTTCATTGTAACATTAATGATCTGTACTGCAAACCTTTGCCTAATTCACAAGAGAAACTTTTAACAAGTGAAACTATGAAGTGAAAGCTAATTAAGCCAAAAGTAAGGAGATGGAAAGAGATAATAAAGATCAAAGCAGAGATCAATAAAATACAAAACAAAAATAGAGAAAATTCAATAAAACCAAAAGGTAGGTCTTTGAGAAGATCGATAGAAGGAGGTAAACGTATAGCAAACTGATCAAGCATAAAAGAAAAACAACATACTAATATCAGAAATGAGAGTAGAAATACCACCACAGGTTCAACAGATTCTAAGTGACATTGTGAATAACTTATGCCAAGGATTTCAACGACTTAGATGAAAATGGTTAAAAAAGAAAAATGACATAAACTCTAAGTACACAATCAAAAAGAGCAAGATTAACGTAAAGTGCACTGCATCTATTGAGTTTATTGTTAGGTGCTTTTGAGTCAGTTCCTAGTCACAGCGGCCCCATGTACAGCAGAGCAAAACATGGCCCTGTCCTGTGCCATCTTCACAATTGCTGTTATGTTTGAGTGCATTCTTGCAGCCACCTAGTCAACACATCTCATTGAGGGTCTTTCTCTTTTTGCTTGACCTTGCACTAGTAAAGACATTAAAATTTTGTTCAAACTCTTCCTACAAAGAAAAACTCCAGGCATAAATGATTTTTCTAGTAAATCATATCAAGCAAGAAATGATGCCAGTTCTACACAAATACTTTACAAAATAAAGATGAGGGAACACTTCACAACTCAATCTATGAGCTAACTTTCCCCTAATATCAAAATCAGACAAGTGAGTTTACCAAGGTCATAGGATACAAGGTCAATACACAAAAACCAAATGCTGCATCCGACAGCATATAAAATATAAATTTGAAAATATTGTTTCCAATATATTGATAATACTAGGCATTAATGAACTGAAATGAGCAAGTGCTGGCCATTTTTAATTGGACAGTTACATGATCTACTATACTGGGAATGAAAAATTGAAAAGTAATGGCATCTCATACACTACCAAAAAGAACATTCAAGATCTATCATGAAGTATAATGCTATCAGTGATATAATAATATTCATACACCAGAAACTAAGACCAGTTAAGATGATTACTCAGATTTACACACCAACCACAAAAGCCCAAGATCAGGAAACTAGATTCTACAAGTTTCTGAAGTCTGAAATTGATCAAGCATGCAATCAGAATGCATTCTTAATTATTAGTGATTGAAATGTGAAAATTAGAAACAAAGAGAAAGGATTTATAGGTGGGGAAAATATGGTCCTGGTTATAGAAAGAATCCCAGATATCACATGATAGAATTTAGTAAAACCAATGACTTACTGAAAAAACCTTTTATCAACAACATAAATGGGGTCTATAAACACAGACCTTGAGAGATAAAATATACAGGAATCAAATTGACTATATCTGTGGAAACAGATGCTCAAAATAATCAGGCAAAACAAAGCCAAGGGCCAACTACGGAAAAGACCACCAATTGCTTGGATGTAAGTACAAGTTGTAGTTGAAGAAAGTTAAAACGATTCCATAAGAACCAAAACCCAACTTTGAGTATACCTATCTGAATTAAGAGCCTATCTCAAGAATAGATCTGATGCATAGAACACTAATGATTGAAAACCAGATGAATTGTGGGATGACATCGAGAGTATCACATATGAAGAAAGTAAAAGGTCATTGAAAGAAAGAAACAAACCAGTCAAGGTGTGATGTAACAACGATGAGAAATACAACTTTCCTCTAGTTCTTAAATGTTTCCTCCCCGCTCCCACTACCATGACTCGAATTCGACCTTGCAAGTCTGGCTAGACCAGAGGATGTACACTGGTACAGATAGGAACTAAAATTACAGGGAATCCAGGGCGGATGAGCCCTACAGGACCAGTGGTGTGAGTGGCGAAACAGGGAGGGTAAAGGGAGAATGGGTAGGAAAGAGGGAACCAATTACAAGGAATTATATGTGACCTCCTCCCTCGGGGACAGACAACCGAAAAGTGGGAGAAGGGAGACGTCGGACAGGGCAAGATATGACAAAATACCAATTTCTAAACTATCAAGGGCTCATGAGGGAGGGGGGAGCGGGGAGGGAGGGGAAAATGAGGACCTAATGGGGGGGTTTAAGTGGAGAGAAAATGTTTTGAGAATGATGTACAAATGCGCTTTACACAATTGATGTGTGTATGGATTGTGATAACAGTTGCATGAGCCCCTAATAAAATGTTTAAAAAAAAAAAGAAACAAACAAACAAAAACAGATGTCAGCTATGAAACTTGGGTCAGCCATCTATCAATTGTGTTCTCAGCCGCTGCTGTGCTGTCGCCTTTCCCTAATGCCAGTACTTCCTCCAGCTCACTGAGCTCCAGTTGAAGGAGAAAGGGGGTAAGTGAGGAGGTATTGCTACCATGGTTCATACAGTGCAGACGACCCGCAAATCAACTGGTGGTAAAACACTCAGTAAGCAGCTGTCTACAAAAGCTGCTCACTAGAGTGTACCCTCTAATGGAGGGGTGACAAAACCTCATTGGTACAAGCCTGGGCCTGTGGCACTTTCTGAGATTAGGCAATATCAGAAGTCCACCCAACTTATCATTCACTCACTTCCCGTCCAGTGCCTGGTAGAAATTTGCCTAAGACTTCAAAACATATCTGCGCTTCCAGAGCGTGCCTGTTGGTGCTTTGTAGGATTCAAGTGAGGCCTACCTGGATGTCCTTTCTGAGGACATCAACCCTTGTGCTCTCCATGCAACATGTGCAGCAATTACGCCAAAAGACATCCAGCTAGCGTGCCATATATGTGGGGAACGTGCTTAAGAATGCACTATGACGGGAAACATTTCATTCATTAAAAAATATATATATTCTATTCTTCCTGTTATTGGTACTTCTGGACCTTAGTTTGGTTTTTGTTTTGTTTTTTTGGCCAGGTGTCAAAAGGTACCCAAGTATATGATTGTGAATGGAAAAGTAGGGGAGAAAGATCAGTTATTTGCAGATTTTCCATTTTCATTTGTGTGTGAATTTTTAAAATAATGTGGGCACATAAAGTGTTAATGCGAGTCAAAATGTTTCAGTGAACATGTTTCAGAAGTTCAACTTTATAACAATTATAAATAAACCTGTTTTTTTATGGACAATACCAACATTTGGATTAAAAAAACCCCAAAACAAATGTCTTATTGATGGCACCTAAATAGTGTTTGTAGCATTTTTATCATGCCATAGATTCCATCTGTTCACTATACTTTTCTAATTAAGTTGTCCTACATGCAAGTATGTGTTTTTAATATTGTCTGTTTTCTGTGCTGTTCCTGTAAGTTTGCCATTAAATTCCTTAAACTAAATTTTTTAAAAAGACTATAAAACTTGCTCTTCGATGTAGAGGCACTAAAGGAACTATAAGAAAAGTTAAAGTAAAATGACTGAACAGAAAATTTCAAAAGGCAGCTCAAGAAGACAGAGTAAGGTATTACAATAAAATACTAAAACACCCAGATTTAGAAAACCAAAAGAGAAGAACATAGTCGACATTTCTCATGCTGAAAAAAACCTGAAGAAATTAACCTAGCCTCAAGTTGTCTGTTGAAGGAATCTATGGGCACAATATTGAATGATGGAGGAGACATCAAAAGAAGATGGAAGGAAAAAGAATTGGTTGACATTCAATTATTGCAGGAGATAGCATATGATCAAGCACCAATGAAATGTAAGCTTCACTGAAGATATTGGCACAAAGCAAGACTTTAGGAATTGATAGAATACTAATTGAAATGTTTCAGCAAACTGATGCAGCTCTAAAGGCCCTCATTTGTCCATGCTGAGAAATTTGGAAGAAAGTCACCTGGTCAGCCAACAAGAAGCAAACCACATTTATGCCAATTCCAAATGAAAGTTATCCAACAGAATTATACATAATCAGAAAATATCATTAATATTGCACATGGGCAATTTTTAAAAATCACTTTATTAGGGGCTCAAACAACTCAACACAATCCATACATACATCAATTGTGTAAAGCACATTTGTACATTCATTGCCCTCAT
>NW_022103917.1:14231528-14236152 GCF_000313985.2 Echinops telfairi
GGAGGTGAGCACACAATGATACTATTTTTTGTTCTTTGATGCCTGATAACTGGTCCTTTGGGCACCTCGTGATCATGCAGGCTGGGAACACACAAGTAAATTTTGCTGACAATAATTAAACAACAGATGAAGCCACTCATAATCAAAGAAACTGGAACATGCGAGGAAGTGTAAGACATCAGGATTGGAGGGAAAATCATTAACAACCTGCAATATGCCGATGGCTCAGCTTTGCTTATGAAAAGCAAAGAGGAGCTGAAACATTTATTGACAAAGATAAAAGACTACCGTCTTCAGTGTGGGCTACAACTCAATGTAAAGGAAAGTAGAATCCTAACAATGGACCAATAGGCAATATCAAGCTAATTGAAGAAAATATTGAAGTTGTTAGGATTTCATTTTACTTGAATTTCACAATCAATGTCCATAGAACTATCAATCAAGGAATCAACATAATGCAGTAAGCAAATCTGCTACACAAAGTGTCAAAAATTAAACATGTGAGTTTGAAGGCTACGGTGCCAACTCATAGGATTTTCAATTGCCTCAAATGCATGTGAAAATTGAGCAATGCCACCTTCCCGACACAATCGCTGCAGATAAATTGGGTGCAGAAGTAAATGTGGTGAAGAAAGCTGATGGTACCCAGCTATCAAAAGATAGAGGAACTGGGATCATAAAGGCTTGAAGATAAACAAAAGGCTTAGAAGCAAGAAAACTCACATGGAAGAAGCACACCAGCCTCTGTAATCAGGAGGTGTCGATTGGATCAGCCATCAAAGACCCAGAACAAAAAATCATATCAATGTAAATGAGGGGGAGGGTCTAGTGGAGACTCAAAGCCCTTCTGTAGACAATTGGATATCCCCTTACAGAAGGGTCACAAGGAAGAGATGAGCCAGTCAGGGTGCAGTATAGCACAGATGAAACATACAACTTTCCTCTAGTTCTTTAATACCTCTACCACCCCCACCCCCACTATCATGACCCCAATTTTACCTTAGAAATCCAGCTAGACCAGAGCATGTACGCTGGAACAGATAAGAACCCACAACACAGGGGATTCAGGACAGATAAACCGCTCAGGATCAATAATGAGAGTAGCGATAGCAGGAGGGTAAATGGAAGGTGTGGAGAGAAAGGTGGGTACTGATCACAATGATCAACATATAACTCCCTCCCAGGGGGATGGCTAACAGAACAGTGGGTGAAGGGAGACAGTGGTTGGTGTAAGATATGAAAAAGTAATAATTTATAAATTATCAAGGGTTCATGGGGGAGGAAGGGGAATGGGAAAATGAGCTGATGTCAAGGGCTCAAGTAGAAAGAAAATGCATTGAAAATGATGATGGCAACATATGTACCAAAGTGCTTGACACAATAGATGGATGGATGGATTGTGATAAGAGCTGTAAGGGTCCCCAATAAAATGATTTTTAAAAAGTGAGAGAGAAAGAAAGAAAACAGAGGTTCTGATACAGTCTGATAAGAATATAAAGAGGATAAAAAGAGAGAAAATTGAGCCATTATTAAGGAAGATGAAAAAGAATTGATGCCTTTGAATTATGCTATTGAAGAAGAACATTGATTATGTCATCAGTTGCCAGAAGAGCAAAAAATCTGTTTTGAGATAACTACAGCCTGGGTTCTCCTTAGAAGGGACGGTAAGAGACTTCATTTCATGTGCTCTCACCATGTGATCAGGAAGGGCCTGTCTCTTGAATGGGATCGTGCTTGGTAAAGTAGAGTCTCAGGGAGAAAGGAAGACCTTCAACAAGATGAACTGACAACTGACACAATGGCTGCAACCATGACCTCAAACATAGAAATGATTGAAATGGCAGCACAGTAGTCAGCAGTGATTTGTTCTGTTGTAGATAGGGTCACTATGAGTTGGAACCAACTCAACAGCACCTAAGAGCAACAATAATTTCCAATAAGATTGAATAACATAACAACTTGTAAATTTGACATAAAACTCTGTAACACCAGTACATTGAAAATTACCAAGCATTACCTAGAGAAAGTCCTAAATAAATAGATTTACCATGTTTTTGGATCAGAAAACTCGATATTGTTAAGGTATGGATTACCTGGGTGGCGGCACATATGGTTAAGCACTAAATTACCGCTGAAAAGTCAGAGATTCTAAAACATCCAGATATACTTTAGGACAGAGACCTCACAAGCTACTCCCTTGAAAACCCTGTATAACAGTCAACTGTGCACACATGTCCTCATGAATTGGCATCTCCACAATAGTGACTACCAACAGCAACAACACCTCACGCCTATCGAGTCCATCCTGACTCCCAACAACCCTATCGGACAGAGGAGAACTGCTCCTGTGAGTTTCCAAGACTGTAACTCTTTACGGGAGTAAAAAGCTCCCTCTTTTCTCCCAAGGACCAGTTGGTGGTTTTGAACTGCTGACCTTGCAATTAGCAGCCCAACGTGTAACCACTACACCACCAAACAACATCAGTTATATCAACATTCACTCTAGGTTCTTCCGATTCACAATTAAAATCACTGTAGAATTCTTTGTAGATATTGACAAGCTGATTCTAAAATTTATATGACAATCCAAAGGACCTAGATATGCCAAAATCAATTTTGACAGAGAACATAGAGTTATTTATATGATTTTAAGACTCATAAGGTTGTAGTAATTAACACTGTATTACTAGTATGAAGACTAACATAAATATAATGCAACAGAAGAGAGCATCCATTAATAGATCCACACATATTCATAGATCGTAAATTGATTTTTGACAAAAGTATCATGATTATTCATGGGAAAAATAAAAGTCTTAAATGCTTATCTGAAACTATATACCAAAAAAAATTCAAAATGGATCAAAGATTTAAAAGCATAGCTATACCTATAAACGATCTAACAAAAACATAGAAGACATTCTCAATGCCCTTCATTTTGCAAAAACATACATAGAATGCAGTAAGCCCAAAGTATGAAAGTAAGAAAAATCAATAATTGGACTTCATCAAAATTTAAAACTTTTGCTCTCAAAAGTGTGGATCGGGTGTCGGGGAAGCATGGCTACAAAAATGAAAGGGCAAGACAAACTCTGGGAGAAAATATTTGCAAGTCATCTATCCAATAAAGGACCTGTCTATGGAATATGCAAAGAACTCATATAACTCAATAATAAGACAGTAATACAATAAAAATAGATGCTGTAAAGGAAAAATGAAAGTAGCAAAGAAGTACATGAAAAGCTCTTCAGCCATCTTTAGCCATTAATGAAATGTAAATAAAAATTGTTACAATTGTTCTTGTTAGGGGCCATCAAGGGGGTTTGGCCTCGAAGCAATGGAAACACTGCCCAGTCCTGTGCAACTTGATGCTTGTTGTGTTTGAGCACATTGTTGCAGCCACTCACTGCGTCAGTCCATCATCATGAGGGTGTTCCTCTTTTTAACTGCTCTTCGACTTCACCAAGGATGCTGTCCTTTTCTAGAGACTTGTATCTCCGGATAACACGTATGGAGTACCTAAGATGAAGTCTTGCCACCCCTGCTTTTAAGGCTGTACTTCTTTCTTTCAAGATATTTTTGTTCATTTTCCTGCCAGTTCGTGGTATATTTGACACATTCTTTGCCAACACCATACTTCAAATACATCAGTCTTTCAGTCTTCTTTACTCCTTGTCCAACTTTCATATGTATATGAGGTGGCTGAAAATATCATAGCTTGAATCAGGCACACCCTAATGTTCTTATTTGCCCAAAGCAATATATTGTTTGGTTTCTTGACTGCTGCTTCCATGAGCATTGATTGTGAATCCAAGCAAAATGAAATCCTTGATCAATCTTTTCTCCACTTCTCATGATGCTGTCTGCAGGCCCAGTTGTGAGGATTTGGGCTTTCTTTACATTGAGTTGTAATCCATACTGAAGGCAGCAAGCCTTGATCTTCATCAGCAAGTGCTTCAAGTCCTCCTCACTTTCAGCAAGCAAGATTGTGCCATCTGCATATCACAGGGTGTTACTAAGCCTTCCTCTTACCATGATGTCTCTTTCTTCTTCATATAGTCTAGCTTCTCAGATTATTTTTCAGCCTAAGGGCTGAAAAAGTATGGTAAAAGGACACACACCTTTTCTGAGTTTAAACATTAGCACAATAAAGTGTTCTGCAATTCCCATCCTTCTCAAGGCGTTCCATAGTTTATTATGATCCACTCCATTGAATGCCTTTGCCTAGTTATTAAAACAAGTAATCATCTCTCTGGTATTCTCTGCTTTCAGTCCATATCCATCTGATATCAGCAATGACGTCACATTCCTTATGTCAAGTCCTCTTCTGAATCAGGCCTGGATTTTTAGCGGTTCCTTGAAAATATACTGCTGGCGGTATTTTTATCTCTCTAACCTTTCCCTTGGCATCCTCAAACTGTATTGACTTTGGAGAACAAAAAGAAATCTAAAAGGATAAAATTAAATCTATAGTGTGAATGGGGTAAGATGTCCCAACACATTTTTTTTTTTAGTTTACTTTTGTCTTTTTTAAAAAATCATTTTATTAGGGGCTCATACAACTCTTATCACAATCCACACATACATCAATTGTGTAAAGCACATTTGTACATTCATTGCCCTC
>NW_022103917.1:14237060-14253498 GCF_000313985.2 Echinops telfairi
CTTATTCACCTGCTTTGTCTTCAGCGGTTGTGTTGGGAAGGTGAGTATCATAGAATGCCAATTTAATAGAAGAAAGTATTCTTGCATTGAGGGAATACTTGAGTGGAGTCCCAATGTCCTTCTGCTACCTTAATACTAAACCTATAAATATAGACACATAGATCTATTTCCCCATCCCCCAACAAATTTCTTATAGAACACCATTTGCTGTTCCATAAAGCATGATCAAATGCATTGTCCTGGCCTTTTCTCAACTAATGCATTTTTAATTTTCATATAGTAATATCTTAAGAAGCCCCATGTTTGCCCCGTGTCCTTCAAGAAAACTCTATCAAGATGACCTCTTTAGAATCCCCCAAATCATGCACCATAATTTTTGAGCTGAGCTCTCTGTCTTCATTTTAACTTGCCCAGCAGATCCACTCAGAAATCATTGTTTTGATTGGATCATTTTTTTAGGCACTCTAGTCCAACCAAGACAAGATAACTTATCTGAAGCCATCCACAGATAACAGAGGTATGGTTAAATATATTTTGTTTGGAATTAACCTGTGAATGTATGAAATGAGACCCTAGTAGCAATCCATTTTGACTCTTCTTAGACTTTGTATACAATGTGTTATATTCCTCAATAAAGTTGTAATAAAATAATATCAGAATTAAAAGAGTAACTACAGTGATGTAGTGCCAATGGAGTGATATCATTAGGAAGCTAGATCATACCAGACTGAGATGAGGAGAAGAGAAAGCAAACATTGAGTATAGACTCCTGATTTTAAAATTTAGGAGTGGACTTTAATAGTGGATAAAGTGAACAATTGTGTGAAGAAAAGATATCTAACCAAGAGGGATAGCGGAGTATGCTAATAACCCAGGATAAGGAAACTATTAGGGAGGGGAGATTGAACATTCAGGGAAGACAACAGATAATAGTGTAAACCAAGTTCCAGGAGAAATTACAGGAGGGAGAAAAAGATGATGGGAAAAAAATCAAGAATGCAGAAACTAAAACAGGAGAGCCGGTTCTACTGAGACTTGAGGATAAATAATGATAATTGGATGATGCAAATGGAATGTGCTGGAATACTAACCTACAGGTTAGCAGCTCAGATATCACCAGTGACCCAATGGCAGAAAAGTCCTGGCAATGTGTTTATGGAAAAATTATATTCAAGTAAACTCTCTGGAGCAGATATACTCTAACATATCAGGTCACCATCAGTCAATGAGTTTGGGTTTTAGTTTTTGGTGAAGCCAAAGAAAGGTTTGTGAGTGTGTTGTTGTTAGGTGCCATCCAGTTGTTTCTGCCTCTTAGTGACTGTGTGCCTAACAGAACTAAGTACCTGCCCCAGGCCTGTGCCATTTTCATAATTGTTCTTCTGCTTGAGCCCATCGATGCAGCTACTGTGTCAATCCATCTTGCTGAGGGCCTTTCTCTGTTATCTGCCCCTCCACTAAATCAAGCATGATGTCCTTCTTCAGGAACTGGTCTCTCCTGACAACATGTCCAAAATATGTAAGAAAAAGTCTTGCCATCCTTGCCTCTTAGGAGCACTCTGGCCATCCTTTGTTCAAGAGACTTGCTTGTCCTTATGGCAGTCCAAGGTACTTCCAATCTTCTTCACTAGCACCACAATTCAAATGCATCAATTTTCTTTCAGTCCTTCTTATTTAATGTCCAACATTCACATGCATATGAAGCAACGGAAAATACCATGGTTTCGGTTAAATTCACCTTAGTAACAGCCTTGCTTTACAATACTCTAAAGAGATCTTGTGCATCAAATTTCTCCAATGCCATGTGTCTTTTGATCTCCTGACCGCTGCTTCCACCAGAACTGATTGTGGATTCAAGCAAGACAAAATCCTTGACACCAATCTTTCCTTCATTTATCATGAGGTAACCTCTGAGTCCAATTGTGAGGATTTGGGTTTTCTTTCCATTGATTTGTAATCCATGCTCAAGGCTACAATCCTTGATCTTCATCAGCAAGTGCTTCAAGTCCTCCTCACTTTCAGCAAGCATGGTTGTGGCACCTGCATATTGCAGGAAATTAATAAGCCTTATTCCAATCCTGATTCTTATCCCAATCCTTATTCCAATCCTACATTCTTCTTCATATAATTCAGCTTCTCTGATTATTTTCTCAGTATGGATATTGAACAAGTATGGTGAGTGGATATAACCCTGATGCACATCTTTCCTGATTTTAAACCATGCAGCATTCCCTTGTTCTCTTCACAGAACTGCCTCTTGATCCATGTACAAGTTCCAAATGAGCACAAGTGTCTTGAAATTTTCATTCTTCTCATAGTCAATGTAACACGAGTTACCTTGGCATAGTCAATATAACACAAATAATAATTTTTCTGGTATTCTTTGCTTTCAGCCAACATACATTTGACATCAACACTGATGTTCTATATCCCTTCTTCCATTCCTCTTCCAGATCTGACCTGAACATCTGACAGCTCCCTGATAATGTACTGCTGCAACTGTTGTTGCCGCAAAATGTTACTTCAGCAAAATGTTATTTACAGGTGCTATCAACGCTATTGTTCTGTAATTTGCAGATTCTTTTGGCTCACCTCTCTTTCAAATGGGCACAAATATGGATCTCTTGGAGTCTGCTGGCCAACTAGCTGTCTTCCAAATTTCCTAGCACAGATTCAATTGGTACTCCATCAATTCCTGGAGCCATGGTTTGGGCTGATGCTTTCAGTGCAGCTTGAATGTCGTCCTTCAGTACTACTGCTTTTTGCTCATACACTACCTCTGGATATTGACTAGCTCTTTTTGGCACAGTCCCTCTGTGCATTTTCCCCATCTTCTTGTATCATTCAATATTTTGCCTGTAGAATCTTCCAATATTTCAACTCAAGGATGGAATTTTTTCCTGAAGTTCTTTCAGTTTAGGATATGGTGTTTTTTTTCAGTTTTTGGTTTTCTAACACTAGGCCTGTGCATATTTCATTATAATATTTTACTTTGTCTGCTCAAACTGTCCTTTGAAATTTTCTGTTCAGTTCTTTGGCGTCATCATTTCTTCTGGTGTCTTAACTACTCTACTATTAAGAGCAATTTTCAGTCTCTTCTGATATTTTTGCCAATCTTTTCTCTCTTTTAAAAAAGGCCTTTTGAATGCCCTTTTGCTTTTTTATGAATTATGTTCATGATGTCATCCCACAGTTCATCAGGTCTTCTGTCTTTAGTGTTTGATGTAGCAAAATTATTCTTGAGATGTTCTCAAAATTCAAATGGGATATATTTAAGGTCATATTTTGGCTCTCATGGACTTGTTTTAATTTTCTTTAGCTTTAACCTGATATTATATATGAGCTAATTGGTGGTCGGTTCCACGGTCATCTCCTGATCTGGTTTTAGCTGCTAATGTTGAGCTTATTCATCTTCCCTTTTCTTCCCACAGATGTAGTCAGGTTGATTTCTGTGTATTACATCTGGAGAAGTTCATATGTATAGTTGCGATTCGTGTTGTTGAAGAAAGGTATTTGAAAAAATTGCCTTACAAAATTCTATCATTTGATCTCCAGCTTCATTTCTATCACCAAGACTATATTTTCCAACTACTGTTCCTTCCTCTTTGTTTCAAACTTTGACATTCCAATCACCAATAATTACCTTTGCATCTTGATTACATGTTTGGTCAATTTCAGATTGTAATCATTGGTGGAATTCTTCAATTTCTTCACCACTAGCTTTTGTGGTTGGTGCATAAATTTGAATTTATTTATTTATTGAATAAATTGATGCATAAATTAGTGTATTTATGGTTGGATTTCCTTGAAGGTGGATGGGTATAACCTATCACAGACAGTGTTATACTTCGTGATGGATTTTACAATGTCCTTTTCAAGGATGAATGTTTGCTATTCCTGATTGTGTAATTCCAGGATAATAAACCATATGATTTTCTGATTCAAAATGACCAATACCAATTTATTTCAGCTCACTAATACCTAGGTTATTGATCTTTATGTGTACCATTTCAGTTTTGATGATTTCTGGTTTTCCTAGATTCATATGACATGTGTTCTAAGATCTGATTCTTCAATTAAGATCAATTCTTCAATTCTTCAATTGTTGTTTCTTCTCACCTCGAGTTGTGCCCCATTCAGCAAATGAAGATCTTGAGGCCTTCACTCTCAGAGGTTTTACTCCATTTGTGTCACCATGGTGGCATCTACTCTGAGAAAGCATCTCCTCTTCCGTCATGTTTCTCATGCCTTCTGACCCGAGGGACCCAACCTCAGGTACTTGTTTTATTAGGCTTTTCATATCTGAAAATGTTTCCAAGCTATGCATAAGGTTTTCAGCAGCTGCTCCCTCTGAAGCGAGCAGCCTAGTTCTTTGTAGTCTGTTCTTAGTCTGGAAGCTCAGCTGAACCGTATTCTCTTTGCGTGATCCTGTTGGCATTTGAAATACAAGTGACATAGTGCCAGCTTCACAGTAACACATAAACCACCACATTATGACGAACTGACAGATAAGTCAGTGTAAGTAATTTCAACTTTCCAACATTTCCAACATCCAATTCTTTGAAACATACAATTTACATAATTGTTGAGGGTGGATAGGAAGTAGAGTGGGCAGTCAAGAAGAAACTTGGGAAATAAAGGGGAGGAGAAAGGGAGGAAAGATGACTCGGGGCATTGAAAGTCTTGCTGAATAACCTGAAGGTCCTCTTGAAATTAGAGCCTGTTAGTGTCACCAATATTTGGGTTTCTGGTCCTTTTCACCGCAGTATTCACTATGGGATTGTAGACATCAGATATTTGGCGGGACCCCAAACTGAATAAAGGACAAAGGTATGAAGATGCTGTCCATACTAGTGAGGCCTAGTCAGTGCTAGGATATTTTGTTCATAATGCGAATGGAGTTTAATCTTTTTGAGGTGAAACCACAAGCAATGATGAGTCTTCTGTATGGATATTTTTAAGGTCACCTTGAATGAGGACAGGAACTGGGGTGTTGAGGAAGCTTGAAAGCAGGTCCTCAGGGGATTGGTAAGAGTGACTAAGGACTCAGGAAATGCTAATTACAAAGTAGGTAAATCTTGATACAGTAGGGTGTCTTATGCTTTAAAGGAGTTTCATAGCTTCCCATCTAGTGGAAAAGCAGTAGTGCTACTGAAAAAATCAACTTCATTTTATGAAATTGTAGGGGCAAAGCTTCTGACTGCAGTCAATTTTTCTTTTCTCCGATGCCTGTTTTTGGAAGACTCAATTCAAACACTAAGCTCATTTCATCTCCAAGAAAACAAATTAGGATAATGTATTTAAAGCGTTCAACACAACACCCACCTGGCACCTAGTAAGTGATCAGTAAATGGAATCTCTGACTATTAATATGATTATACTTTTTATTTGTTTTAACCATTAAATAAAGTTGTCCCTTTGGAAAGTTCTATCTATGAGTTAGGTATTTCCCTCTGGAGCTACAAGACATAGTTTTGTTCCTGCAAATGGTATCCCTTATTTGTGCACAAACCTTCCCCGATTTCTCCGTCTTTGAGCGAGTTCCTTTTCAGAGTCCTAATTAAAGGACACACAGAAAGCGCTTACAGAGGCTTTGACTCTAGCAAGTTCTTATCTTCTTTCCCTTCCCCACTCCATTAACAACCATTCATGACCCTAGCCCCTAAAATGATGGCACAGGTATAACTATATGTTGATTGATTTGTTTTAAGACTTCTACACCTGGTTCAATTTTGAGAATCTAGAAAACTTAGAAATGATGAATTATTTGAAAATTGTGTTTGTGCCATTTTTACCTTTTTAACTAAGTTCAGTGCTTACAGTGGATATTTCTGTAAAATGAAATAAATCTTGGCTCTATGTCATGGCTTAAGGGCAAACACTTCTAATATCTAATTAGTAAAATGCAATGGGCAAAGAATGTGCTATTTACTTAAAGTTAATTAACTGGCATATCCACTCACATTTATGATTCTGAAATTTTCCTGGTACATGCTGTGCATTTTATCATCAGTGTCTCCCCACCCTGTCCCACAATGTAACCCAGTGAGGTAGGCAAGCTTGCAGTATCAGTGGCTACATATCCTGTCCCCAGAAGCTAATGGAAACTTTCCAACATAATCCTACTGACACCTGTAGTTGGGATGGGGAGTCATTAGAGTAATTTTGCCCAGAAGGATGGTCATAAGAACATAAGAAAATGATCATGGAGTCACAAAAATGTTGGAGCTTCAGGTCCCATTTAAAGAAAACCCTCTCTTCTCTTAACCCAGTTTTCAAACCTCACGTCTTTTTCCTGGTAGATATAACCTTTACTTTCCCTCCTCCCATCCAGAATAACAAAGGTAAAACAGAAAGGGTTCTAGTTCATACATGAACTGGTTTATTCCAAATAAAACTTGCTTAAACATGTCTCTTGGATCAGTGAATGAATGTACACAAGTTCTCTTAGTAAGACACCTAAGTGTCTTACGGTATATACATATATACAGTATATTCCAATCAAAACAATGGCTTCAAAGGGATCTGCTGTGTCTTTTAAATTGAAAACAAAGAGGTCAATTCAAAAGGTTATGATGTCTCTTTATCAGGATCCTAAAGGGATCATCTTATGGATTTTTCGAAGGACACAATACGACATGAACACAAGAGTTTACTAGGAAGAAATTTTAGGAAAATAGAAAGCTATTGTTAGTAAGGAAAAGGCCATGAAAGTTGCACCTAGGAGGTTTTCTTGTTTTGTTTTGTTTTGTTTTGTTTTGTTTGCCCATCGGGACACTGGACCTGCTCAGTCTTTGATAGTAGCATTTTCATTGTCCGACAGAATTTTGTTGGGAAATCTTACTCTGTCCATCCTATATCTCTGATCCTGTCCTGTCAGACTTATATTTGTTCCTCAAACTAAAAGAACATGGAAAATATACATGATATAGGTCCCTCAGGATGCCAAAATTTGCTATTTTGTTGATTGATATTTTGGCATCATATAAATCAAAGAGCTCAAGATTCTTCAGGGAAAGCTTAGAGCGATGGAAGCCCCTCTTTCAAAAATATGTAGACCTACATGGAGGATGCATCAAGAAGCAAGAGCTTCACATTTTTAAATTTCATGGAAGTTTAAAATAGTTTTATAGTAATTATCTTTTAATTCACCCTCATATTATTCATTTTCTCTACTATATTCCTCATTTTTTGTAGAACTTTCTACTTGCTCCCAAATGACTTCTTTTTAATCATATCTCCCTCATTCTTCCTCTATTCACAGTCAACAAGCCTGACAATAGATTCCACTTTGCATGCCATTTGTCAATCTCATTGGGACTGAATGTTCTTGAACTATATTGTGAGATGCTCCTCTTCAGAGCTCCTTTTCCTGCCCACACACAACCTCCCACCATTGTAGTATCTTTGGAAGAAAGTATGTCCCTACTTCAGACCTCAGTCTCATTGTGACAATGAAGTAAGACTTGATTTTATAATGCGATCCTTCATTTCCATTAAAGTCATCTTGACTGCTAGCACACCATTTAGATGGTCCTGATAAGGCCCAGAGACTAGCCTTCTTCATCTGTTGAATTAAAAACCATTACAGTGAGAAGTTAATATTTCAAAGGCCAGGAAAATGTGATCCTATTATTTCGAAGAGAGCATTGAAGCACAACAATAAACTCCTTAAGTTTATAAATATTTTTCCTCTGGTTATTTTGACCTTAAGATGCACAGACTTGAATAGCTCCTACTCCTTGGTTACTGGAACACAGTCATCAGTGCTTGACCTTCTTTTAATTTGAATTAATTCTTTATTCCATTCTCCATCTTCAATCCCAATTCCCTCTGTCTCATAGACATCCATCCTAAGGGACTTAGTAAACATCCTTACAATCCAGTGCTCATAGCTCATATATTAGTTACATATGTGATTTTACCTTTTTATATTTTTTGCATCAATTAGATTACACTATGACATTTATTTTCTTAATTTTTAAAACTAAACATTATGGTTTTAAGAGATCCATTTATCTTACTGTATGTGTATCTAGAATCTAGTTTCCAGATGATTAGTTCTGATCTTGCTTAATATTTTATCGGTACATATGCCACGTTTTAATTATCCAGTCCTTGGTGATATATATGTAAGTTGCCTTCATGGCTATCATCTACAAAGCTTCCATAAACATTTTTACAGATGTTCCTTAATGTATTTATTTTGGAATAAGACACTTGGTCACAGGGTTTATGCATATTTAATTTCATTAAACATTACCAGATTGATTTCTAGAGTGGCTATACCAGTTTATGCTCCAACAGCAGAGCATGAGGATCTATAACTCACTATATCATCAACAGCTCATCTTATCTGACTTTCTAATTCTTAATTTGAATGTTTGCTACTCAATATTTCATAGTTTAAAATTTGTATTTGACTCACTCTCACTCTCTCACTCACTCACTCTCACTCACTCTCACTCTCACTCTCACTCACTCACTCACTCACTCACTCTCACTCTCTCACTCTCTCACTCACTCACTGACTCACTCACTAACTCTCACTCACTCTCACTCTCACTCACTCACTCTTACTCTCACTCTCACTCTCACTCACTCTCTCTCACTCTCACTCACAAGAAAAAACATTGTATTTATATGTGTCCTACTATCACTTGGCATCTTTTCATGGCTTCAGATACCCTACTCTGTAGATTCCAATTCAGGGTTTTTTTTGCCTTCATTCTCTACTAAGTATATTTTTGTTTGTTTGTAGGATTTCAGATACTTATGTGTCATCAATAACTCAATTTACTTCCAAAGTGGGTTTCAAGCAGCTTCATATTAAAAATTCAGAGAAATACAAAAGTTAATTAGAGAAAAAGATTGATCAGAATATCATAAAGAGAAAGGAAGTACCAAGAGTGAAATAACACCTCTACCTAACTTAGATCTGAGTTTCCAAGCAGCTAAGACAAAAAGGAAAAGAAGATTCCTTTATTCAGCAAACATTTTAAATTGAGTGCTAAATTTTCTTGGTCTGTTGGCTGAATTTGAAGACAGAAAATAAACACAGCTTTGAGACAGTAATCTGACTAAATCAAATCCCCAAATCATTATCATCAGAAACAGTAGAGAAAATAGACTTTGGGACTGAATCATTTCACTAATCAACTGATCTTCGAAAAGACTTTGAGGTTTTCTTATCTTTTTTATTCGTTTGAAAAAAAATATTTTCAAGATACGATTTTTGAAGTTTTGTTATTTAAAAAAAAATCTTTCCTTTTGAACAGTGGAAAGCAGAACATTTAAAATGGTTTTGAAGCTGTTTTCTCAAAACATCATGATGTTGAACATTGTTGAAACAATTTTTTATTCCCAAATGTTGTCTTCAAAATGGCTATGAAAACTGCAGTACTCAGCAATACACAAGCCTTGCGCTGCTGTAGAGATGCTAACCTGCTATGGTTCTTGGCAAAAAGCTACACATGATCCTACACAGGGTTCCAGCTAGGGAAATGGATTGTAGGCAGTGCCCGGTTTGTCAATATGAACTGTCCCCAAGTCTGTCTTCAAGTCAAATGTATAGATAAATAGATACCCAACCAAATATACTGCCATCAATTCGATTTTGATTCATAGCAACTCTATGCAGGGTTTCTGATACTGTAAATAGTTATGGGAGCAACAGCCTCATTTTGCTTCCATGGAGTGGCTGGTAGGTTTGAACTGCTAACCTTGCAGCTAGCAGTCTAATAAACAGGTAAGTATATCGAGGTAAATTATGTACTGTGCTAAGACAAACATTTGACTGAAACTGAACAAGAATGGTTTCTTATTCAGCATCAGTCAAATATTTATCTTGTGGTTAGGTGCCGTGGAGACAGCTCTGACTCATAGCAACCCTGTGTACAGCAAAAGGAAACACTGCCTGGTCCTGCACCATCCCCACGATAGTTGTGTTTGAAGCCATTGTTGCAGCCACTGTGTCAATCATCTCATTGAGGGCCTTCCTCCTTTTTGTAACCTGCTTCTTTACCAAGCATGATGTACTTCCCCAGGGACTGGTCTCTCCTGATAACGTGTCCAAAGTAAGTGTTTGTCTTAGTATAGTATATGTTTTAACTTTCTAGGCATATGAAACACTTAGGAATGACATGCAAATACAAGAAAACATCTTAAACATAATAATACAAAAAATTAAAATAACATTAATAATAAAAACAACTACATATAGTGCTGTGTATTGTGTAATTATACAGAACTGTACAACGACATTAAAGACATAGTTCTTGAAACCATTTAAATTTGTAAAAGAGAAAAGATAATGATTAAAGGTTAAAATTTACTCCCATTCCATCTGTGTCTCGGGTCCTGGAAGTGGTGTTTGTGACACAAGAGCTGTTATTGTGAGGTGCTGTCAAGTCCGTTCTATGGGTTAGAAAAGATAATGGCCTGGTTCTGTGCCACGCTCACAATCATTCTTATGTTTAAGCCCATTGTTGCAGCCATGGTGTCAATCCATCTTTTCAAAGGTTTTTCTCTTTTTTGCTGGCTCTCTATTTTATCAAGCATGATGCCCTTTCCCAGGGACTGGCCTCTCCTGATAATCTATATAAAGGATGTGAGACAAAGTCAAGGCACCCTGGCTTTAAGGAGCATTCTGGCTGTACTTTCTTCAAGATGGATTGCTTTTTCCTGCTGGCAGTCCATGTACTTTCAACATTTTTTATGAATACAGTAATTCAAATGCATCACTTCTTCTTCAGTCTTCTTTATTCAATGTCCAACTGTCACAAGCGTATAACACAATTGAAAATATCAGGGCTTGGGGTCGGTGCACCTTAGTGTTCTAAGCGACATCTTTGCTCTTCAATGCTTTAAAGAGGTCTTGTGCAAACGATTTATTTTTTATTTCTTGACAGCTCCTTCCATGAGCATTGATTGTGTGTCCAAGCAAAACAATGTGGTACCATTGATAATTGGGTAATTCAGGAGAAGGTAATAGGTGACTAATGTTGAAGGTGATGGTTTTGGTTTTGGGGGAAAATAGACACAGTGCTGGAGGAGTCGGTTTAATTCTACTGTAGAGCTTGGGGGTTTACCACTTGTGATGGATAATTTTAGGTCACCTAGACACTCCTGGCTAAGAGTGGATGCAAACCGGTCAATTAGGTCACAGCCTGGTGCATAACCCCTGGAGGTATGGCATTCTCATAAGGAGGACCCTGGACCCTCCCACTCTGTCTCTCTCTGCCATTGATGCTGAGAGCTACTGGAGCCCTGCCATGTTTCCACCAACCTTGGATCCACAGGACTCTGCACCCAGTGGGCTGTGCTTTTTCTGCTTTCTGCATCGTTGCAGGTGGGTCCGTGAGTCTGAAGAGGGACTTATGGACTAGTATCAGACTTAAGGACTTGAGTTGGAATGGGCTGGGATATTTTCTTTATATACAATTACTTCTTGATATAAAGATCGTTATTTTCTTTAATAGGAGTTAATATGTATATCATATCATTCCATAGTTCAATCACATCAAGCAGTGTTGTACAATTGATACTATAATCGGTCTCCAAGTATTACTTTCCTTCCTGGACTCCTTGACATTGATTCTCTTTTGCCCCCCCCCCCGCCCCGCCCACTGTGCCCCCCTCCACCAGAAACTCTTATTCTTCTTACTGTCCCTATAGGTTCACCAATCTTGGGTTTCATATACTGAAAATCAGAAAATCATACTGGTAACACAAATTCAAGAGAGTAACTCCCAATGACATAACACATCTGAGATAAACCCCAATATGAGCATACACACACACAAAATACAGAAAATGTTGAAAACCAGATCAAGTCCAACATTCATCAGAATGGGGATCAACTGACAAAGCTTTAACTGTCCAAGTCAGGTTTATCCCTTTGATCCTCTATACTCATCTGTCCATGCACTCTGTTTAGTAATCACTTTCCTCCCATCCCTTCATTATGGATAGAGGGAGGTTATTGGAGGCTTATTTCCTATGTCGATTCCAAAAATGTATCTTGGGCTCCGACTATCCTTCATATCTATGTGTAAACCGGATTCTCACAATTTAGGCTCTGATAACTATTCCCTCTTTCGACTTCAGATTATATTACTTGCAATCCTTCAGGTGACTGATGTTGGTGGGCTCCTTCCATGTGGACTTAATTGGCACCTTCCTTGTTTAGAGACACTATTTTTTCTGAGAGCCAGGCACCTTCTTATTTCTTCCCCACAGTTTTCTATAGCACCCATATATCTTCTGTGTTCCCTTCCTGAGGGTAAGCAGGGCCCTGGTATAAGAACTAACTGTTCTTAAACTGGAGCTAGGATTTAACTTGAACCCAAAACCTATTCCTGGATCTCTGTGGGGCTTTTTGTTTGTTTGTTTTCTTAGATCTAACTCACTCACCCAAGTCAATTAAATCTTAAATTTTACTTATTTAATTGTATTCAATTAAGAATTGTATTAAATCTTTTTAAAATTTATGTTATCGGGGGCTCTTACAACTCTTAACACAATCGAAAATATATATCCATTGTGTCAAACACATCTGTACATATGCTGTCATCATCTTTTTCAAAATATTTTCTTTCTACTTGAGCCCCTGGCATCAGCTCCTCATTTTTTATTTGTTTTTTTTAAATCTGCCATTGGCTCCCTTTAAAAACACCATGTTAATTTATGTTATTGAGTCTTATCGATCATCCCCCTGGGGCATAATGATCTTCCGTTAATATTGTCTTTGATTAGCCCCTGGTACTAATTTTTTAAAGCCCTGTTGAGGGAGGGTATTGGAACAATGTAGTTTAACTCTACATCACAGTACTTGAAGTATTCACGGGTACAGAGTCAATTTTTTCACAGCTGGATGCTGTTTACACAAAAAATGAGGTCAATTGTCAGGGAAAATTTACAATCATAATCAATGAAATGTCAGTCACAGGGTTGCCAGAATAATATATATCTTAATGAAGCATATAGGGCATTGATATAGCAAGGTCGTGTTTGTCTGACATCCACGAAGCCAACAGTCTTGGAACAGTGGGCTTTCCCTTCCTCAGACACCGTGTATTTCCCGACGTAAGTCCTCGGGGTGCATGTGTGTCTGAGGTCGAGTCCAGTTCACCCAGTGGAGTTTCTGCATCAGATCTCACTGAGGTGGCCTCTGGAGCATGCCACGATTCAATGCCCCAGCAGTCCATAGCACCCAGTCTGGGTCCCCAGTATGCACCCAGAAATCCGGGTCAATGTGACCCATATGGTGCAACCCCCCAGGAATTTACTGCACCCCCCCCTACCCATGTAGGGTCCCCCAAAGAATTTTCAGTCATTCATCCTCCACTTTTCCTAGCAACAGACATGCATTTGAGTCCCCCCAAAGCGTTTGCTCCCTCTCTCCTGTCCTAACTACTTTTTCCCATCAGTATCCCTCAGGCCTCTGATGCAGCGGTCTACCTGTCCAGGGTGACCTCATCATAGCTCTGCATGGCAGCTACTCAGAAAACAAGAACCCTTCCCCTGCCTTGATCATTTGATCCCGGCTCGCATGGGGCAACCTACGGCAAAGTGACCTTCAAAATACTTAACTAGAGCAGCTGGTGTCTGGTTCATTGACACCAATCAGGCTCTTTACAAGGCTGTCTGGCCCCCCTGGCCAGCACAGTGGGTGGACTCCAAGCCTAAGCTTGTGCCCGTCCTGGTGCTTGTTCCTACAGCAGTGCACTCATGTAGTATTTGTCCTTTGGTGATTGACTAACTTAACGCAGCATAACGTCTTCCAGATCCTTCCATATCTTGAGGTGTTTCATAGTTTCATCGTCATTTTTTATGGTTGTGTAATATTCCACGGTGTGTATATACTAGGGATTTTTTGTTGTTGTTTTTTAATCCAGACATCTACTGATGGGAATTCAGGTAGTTTCCAACTTTTCGCTACGGTGAACTGTGCTGCAATGAACATGGGAAGCATACATCTGTTTGCGATTTGTTTCTTATTTCTTTGGGGTATGTGTCCAGTAATGCTATTGCTGGGTCATATGGTATTTCAACAGCTATCTGTTTTTGGTATTGCCATATTGCTTTCTATAGTGGCTGTACATATTTACAAGCCCACTGGCAGTGGCTAGACCAGAGGATGTACACTGCTACAGATAGGAACTGGAAATACAGGGAATCCAGGGCGGATGATCCCTACAGGACCAGTGGTGTGAGTGGGGAAACAGGGAGGGTAAAGGGAGAATGGGTAGGAAAGAGGGAACCGATTACAAGGAACTGTATGTGACCTCCTCCCTGGGGGATGGACAACCGAAAAGTGGGTGAAGGGAGACGTCAGACAGGGCAAGATATGACAAAATACCAATTTATAAACTATCAAGGGCTCATGAGGGAGGGGAGAGCGGGGAGGGAGGGGAAAAATGAGGACCGAATGTCGGGGGTTTAAATGGAGAGAAAATGTTTTGAGAAACGATGTACAAATGCGCTTTACACAATTGATGTGTGTATGGATTGCGATAACAGTTGTATGAGCCCCTAATAAAATGTTTAAAAAATTTTTTTTTAAAAAGAGTTTCAATCTCACCACACCCTCTCCAGCATTTGTTATTCTCATTTTTGTTTTAAGTTGGGCGAAGGTCATGGGTGTTAGATGCTATCTTGTGGTAGTTTGGACTTGCATTTCCCAGATGGCTAGTGAACGAGAGCATTCCTCGTGTTTTTATTATCCATTCAGGTGTTGCGCCGTGTGAGTCGTTTGTTCAGACCCTTTGCCCACCTTCTCAGAGGGTTGTTAGTTTTTTCTTGTTGTAGGCTTGTAGTATACTGTACATTTTAGGAATTAGTAGTTTGTCTGTTATGTCATTGCTAAATATCTTTTCCCAGTCTGTGGACTCTCTTTTTACTCTTTGGATGATATATTTTGATGTACACAAGTGTTTTATTTTTAATACGTCCCACTCATTTATTTTGTCTTCCACGGAGTATATTCCCTTTATTATCTCTGATAGCCCATATATTCCCTGAACTTTAGCACTAGATTTGTCCCAATTTTTTCATTGATGATCCTGATAGCTTTGGGCTTTACATTTAAGTCTGTGATCCACCTGGAGTTTGTTTTTGTGCCTGGGGTGAGATATGGATCTTGTTCCATTCTTCTGCAGGTGGATGTACAGTTTTTCCAGCACCATTTATTGAAGAAGACACCTGCTTCCCATTTAATGCTTTCTGGGACTTCGTCAAAAATCAGTTATCTGTTTGCAGATGTTTTTGTTTCTGGGTATTTTGTCCTGATCCATTGGTCCATTTATCTATCATTATACCAATACCAGGCTATTTTGACAACTACGGCTGGACAGTAGGTTTTGAGGTCAGATAGTGCAAGACCAGTGACTTTGTTTTTCTTTTTAAGGAGTTCTTTGCCTATCCTGGGCTTCTTTCCTCCCCATGTGAAGTTGGCAATTTGTTTTTCCAGTTCTTTACAGAGTGATGCTGGATTTTGGATTTGTATTGAATTGAATTTATTGTTTGCTTTAGGCAATCAAAATATTGAGTCTTCCAATCCACACACATGGGATATTCTTCAGTTTGTGTAGGTCCCTTTTGGTTTCTTGTCATAGTGTTCAGAGTTTTCTTCATGTAGGTCTCTTGTTTGGTTTGGTTAGGTTTATTCTACGGTATTTCAGTTTTCGTGTCGCTAGTGTGAATGATATTGTTTTCTTGATGTCTTTTTTTTCGTATTATCATCATTGGTATATAGCAATCCAATGGATTTCTGCTTGTTAATCTTTGATCCTGCTCCTCCACTAAACTTCTCAACTGTTTTCTGCAATCCTATTATGTAACCATTAATATTCTTAATCTATGAAAGCATATTGTCTACAAATAGTGAAAGTTTTATCACTTCTCTGGCTAAATGTTCTCCATTGATTTCTTGCCATTATCTTATGGTACTGAAGAGGACTTCAAGCACAATATTGCATAAGAGTGGGGATAAGAAACAACAATGTCGTATTCCCACATTCAGTGGAATTTCACGGAGCATAATATTGGATATTTTCTCCATGGAATGTAATATTGGATATTGGTTTTACATATTTGGCCTTTATACATATGTAAATGTCACTGGATCTGATTCTCTGGTCAATCCAGCCTAACACACCACTGGAGTCAATTTCTTGAAGCAAGCCTCATAAGAGGTTTGTTCAGAGTGTTGAAGGGATCAGGGATCAGGTATCAACGAAAAAAAAATTATATCATTGTAAATGAGGGTGAGTGCAGAGTGGAGACCCAAAGATCATCTTTAGGCAAATGGACACCGCCTTACTGAAGGGTTGCTGGGAGGAGATGAGCCAGTCAGGTTGCAGGGTAGCAATGATGAAACATACGACTTTCCTGTAGTTCTTAAATGCTTCCTCCCCCCACTATCATGATCCCAATTCTA
>NW_022103917.1:14256101-14263162 GCF_000313985.2 Echinops telfairi
ATGATGTACAAATGCGCTTTACACAATTGATGTGTGTATGGATTGCGATAATAGTTGTATGAGCCCCTAATAAAATGTTTTTTAAAAAGTGTATCCCATAAATGCTGTACAGTTTTATATGCATTTACAGGGTACTTTTGATATCTTCCAGATAATTTATTTTGCAACACATCATTGCACAGTTGTACGTAACATGTATTGTCACATTCTTTTGTCACTTTCTTTTTAGCTATGTGTAAAGACAGAAATGTCCTAAAATGCTCTCAGTTAAATAAAAAACAAAAATGTTTCAGTTTTGCAGGAGATCCCAGACGTCAGTTCTGTTTTCTTGTCCTTTGGGGAATTACCAGCACTGGCATCAGATTTATGTTTTTGAGGACTGGTTACAAGGGTAAGCAAGAGGAAAATTTAAGCAAAATAAAAATTAGACACTCAGCAATGTTAATGGAAATGTTATCTGACTTACAAAGATAGATGGCATTCTCTTTCTTCAAGCTGACCAACCACCACAGCCATCCAATATTTTCATTAGTGTCACAAAGTAGCTCATACAACCATGATTATAGGCTATTGTACTTTAATGCAAAATTTAAATTTAATAGCCTTTATGACATTCCTTCCTAAGTACCAATGGTCCTGAAGTCCAACATTCTTCTTTGGGGGAACTTTCTGTACTAGGAATTAAGACTTATACTCAATAAAAAACAAGCTAGATGGCTGCAGGATGGTTTTTAGGTCAATTGTTACTGGTAGTGTCTATGGTATCAATACCATAGACACTGGCTGGAGGGGTAAATGAAGAGATAGTCCCTTGAACTATAAAAATCATCTAAGGAGCTCTGATATCTGTTCAGCTGGAGCAGATGTGGCCTTTCAAACCACTTATCTAACACTGATTGGTTAATCCTACCTGAATCTTTGTGAATCCTAGCATGTCAGAGCAGAAAAAAGAACCTTAACCAATAATACGTTCCAAGAATTTTACGTGTGTTGTTGCATTTAATGATCTTAGCAACCAAATAGCATTATTTCCATTTTACAGGTGAAGAAATAGAGGCTAATAAATAGTCTGCAATTTCCCTGAGATCACACAGCTGGTAGATAGAAAAACTCAAGCAAAACCAAAGCTTAAAGACTCCAAAACCTATTTTTTAAACCATTTCATCATATCCTACCTCCTATTTAATTGGTATTATATTCATTATATTAAATCTCATTTATTTATTTATTTTTAACAGTCTCATTTTTTATTGTGCGTATTGCTTACCTCCTATACATACTGCTTACCTATCACTTTAGATCCTTGTCTCCTTAATTAGACTATCAGCTCTTATCTTAGGCTCTGTTCTCAAGAGGAACAAAACCAGTAAAGCATATATATGTTTAGACAGAGAAGGCTATGTCAAGAAAATTACTTACACAATTGTAGAAGGAAGCAAATTCCATGTCTGTGGGTCAGATGTTAGCCTGGTGGTTTCTTCTGACTGCTAGGACTGAGCTGCAAGAAGATGACAGAGGCTGATCTGTATGAAGACAATATTGACTGTGGAGGCAAATATGAGCTCAAGCTCAGCAGGTAATATGAAAGACGGGTGATGAATCCCAGACAATACGGCTGAACATTGGCTCAAGTCCAAAGAACTGGAAGTCAAAAAGTCAGATGCAGGATCCAAACCAAGTAAAAAGCAAGCAAAGTTTTTCACGGTATCACCTTATATTGTAAGCAGGGCACACCCTTAAAGAGATCTCATCATGGGAGACTACCAACAATTAATTGCCAACCAACCACTAAGAATTGTGGCCCAGCCAAATTGACAAAAAATATTGTATATATACAATAATATATAGGATTGCATAGTTTATACTGTATTCTTTTAATAAATTAAGATTTTGAAATTTTAATCATTTTATTGGAAACTCTTATAGATGTCATAACAATCCATAGTTAACCACATCAGGCAGTATTGTACAATTGCTACCACAATCAGTTTCAAAACATTTTCTTTCTTCTTGAACTCCTTGATATCAGCTCCCCTTTACCCCCTCCCTCCCTCTTTCCCCCAGGAACCCTTATTATTTTTTTCTCTATATAATAGTTTGTTAGTTTTTTTCCATATCTTACATGTTCCAATATATCCATTCATATACAGTTCTGTTGTTTGATCCCATTGAGTGGTGTTATACAGTCAGAAATGCTATCAGCTCCCTATTCTCCACCCCACCCCACTGCCTCTCTTCTCATATCCCCAGAGAACCATTACTCCTGTTACTGTTTCTTGAGGATCATCTATCTTGGATTTCATGTACTGAACTATCTTAAATATACGAATGGACATACGCAAAAGGGGTCTTAAGGTCTTGTAGTCAAAAAAGTGGCTATCTAGGCTGAAAGCAACAAAACCCATATGGAAAAAGCACACCAGCATGTGTGATAATGAGGTGTCGATGGGATGAGGTATCAGAAGTTCAAAAACAAGCAACCAATTTGATGTGAAGCGGTATACATGTAGTAGAGACCCAACACCCACCTGTAAGATCATTGACAGTCCCTCTCAGAAGGGCCGCACAGAAGGGATGAAAAATCCAGCATGTGGTGTAGCATTGATGAACCACCGAACTATTTTTTAGTTCCTTAATATTTCCTTCCCTTACTATTATTGTTTCATTTGTTTTACCGTATTGATCATGTTAGATTTGCATATTGTGTTAGTTCTGGTTGAGTAGAGAAGCAAATTCATAGAGACATGCATATATGTATAAGAAAGAGGTTTATATAAAGAGTAATTTTACATGAAGAAAACATACCTCCCAGTCCAGATCAAGTCCATAAGTCCTATATTAGCCCATATGTCCAATACCAATGTAAAACATCCTCTTCAGACTCACAAAACATATGCAATGATGCCAAATGCAGGAAGATCACAGGCCAGTAGGTGGGAAGTCTTGTGGATCCAGTGGCACTGTAAGCATCTCAGCACTGCCATGTGATTCCTCCAGCTCAGGGCACTAAGTGTAGTTCCATGTGTCTTATGAGCTACAATGTCTCCCAGGGAGTGAGCAGAGAGAGAGTGTCTCCCGCCTCCAAGGAGGAATACCTGAGTTCCCAGAATCCTCAGAAGGCCATGCCCACACAGAGGCCTCGTTAGCTATAACCTGATTAACAGACTAGATTCCACCCCTTCACTCTTAATCCTCTCAAATTGACAAACAATTACATAACTACAACAGACTACCCCTTGTCAATTTGACACTCTCGTTCAACTCTTTAGCAATATACAATTTTCAAACAAACAATAATAAAATCATATCTGTACCTAACAGGATAAAACTAAAATGCGTGCAATTCAATATGTACCACTCTCATTTAAACATAACATTCTATAAGTGAACAAAACAAAAATATCTATGCCTAACAATTGCAGTGAAGTAACACCTACAGCTTAATCCTATAATCTTATGAATACATTCCACCACCGATGAAAGTTTGTAAGCCAACCACTTCATGCCTTTATCTACCTCATTTTGGGTATCCAATTTCTATACTTCCCATTTACATCAACCCAGTGCTCTGAGGAGACAACCATAGTCTTTGATGTGAAGAATCTTAATCGCATTTGGAACCTTGAGAAGTCCGCGTCCATTAGCAAAGTCAAATCAGGACAGGCTGTCCATAAAGTCTGCAACAATATGCACCAGTTCACAGGCACAAATATCTTCTCTTCATCTCGTTGGGTTCTGGTATTGGTCGTCTTGCCTTTAGACCAGTGGTTCCCAACCTTCCTAATGCGGCAACCCTTTAATACAGTTCCTCATGTTGTGGTGACCTCCAACCATAAAATTATTTTTGTTGCTACTTCATAACTGTAATTTTGCTACTGTTACGAATCGGGAAACCCCTGTGAAAGGGACGTTTGACCCCCAAAGGGATCAAGACTCACAGGTTGAGAACCGCTGCTTGAGACCATGGGCTCATCACAAATTCTCAACAAGCCCAGTCCTCTTAGGCTAGGTAATGAACCTCATGCCAGTCAACCCACTTCTCTAGTTCCTGTAAATCAGGTCCACGGGTGCTAATGGTCAACTCAACTCATCTCATCATTGCTTCATTTCTCCCCCTTCCACTCAACAAGTGGATGCAGATGGTCCCCTACCAAGTATTTCCCCTTGCCCACAGGTTCCCTTTAAGAGTTCAGTCCTAAAGGGGAGTTCTCTTTATGGTTCAGATTTTTTCTAGCTTCTGACAAAAACCACTAGTTCAAACTTCAAAACTCCAAAGAGTTCCCTTTTCTTCAATCTGTCAACAGCCCTTAGGCAGGTCTCTTATAATGCAAATATCCTGAGTACTCCAAAGCACTGGGTGGGGCTTGTCTTTTCAGGATCTTCCTTGCAGGCTGTCTTAAACCCATTTAAAGATAAAAATTTAATGGCTCCAGGCAAGTAGGTTTACAAGCTTTCTATTTCATACTTCCCAATAATCATTTCTATAAATCCTTATATCAATCATAATGAGCAGACGAAATCAGAATAAACAAAGTAGAATTAGATACTAATCTCAATTTTAAAGACAGTCAATTCAATCCTCCTTTAGCTTATTTTAACCCTTATCTAAACTATTCTATTGATGCAAAATATGGGATTAGGCCTCTGAAAGCATCAAGCCAGAGCCAGACTTTCTTGCAGCCATTTTGACCTTTTGTCAGTCATTTTCCCTAAGCAGTATGGTTTCAGAGAAAATCAAGGGGCAATTTCTACCCCTGAGCTCAAAATATACATTAACAACATTCATTTCTCCATTTCAAACAGGAATAACCAAAGACAAAAAACAAACAAAATAATGAAAACTTTAACTTCCCATGTTTTCTCCAGAAAACAGCCCAGTAAACTGCATGGACATATCTGACCTCTGGCTAGCCAAAGAAGAAGCACTACCATGAGGCAGAGGTCAAACTCTTCATTTTTATGAATTTGTTTCACTAGTTCCCCACTCCAGGGAATGATGTGTCAGTATGGGTTGACTAGAGAAACCAATTCATAGACACACGTGTATAAGAACAAGTTTTATATGAAGAGCAATTGTACATTAAAAAAGCATCCCAACCCAGGCCAGATCAAGTCCATAAGTCCAATATTAGCCCATATGTCTGATACCACATGCAATGAGACCAAATGCAGGAAGATCACAGGCCAGTGGGTGGGAAGTCTTGTGGATCCAGTGGCATTATAAGCATCTCAGCACTTGCCGGGGTCTCCAGGTGGCTTCTCCACCTCTGAGGCTCTGTATTTATATCATTCGGTACATGAAAGCCAAGATAGATAAATTTTCAGAAACAGTAAAAGGAGAAATAAATTAATTTTTATTTTAATTAAGTGGGGTGGGGGGTGGTTTACATTTCAGACCATGAACTCTGCATTCAGCAGTTCAAAGAACTCATCAGCCTTCCTCCCATAGTCTCTCCCACTGCTCCCCTCCTGATTTCTATTCTCCATCTTATGGTTCTCTATCCTCCCTTTCACCCAAGTCAATACCTGTCAACCCTCGTCTGTTGCTTCATTTTCTTGGTATTTAACCTTATAGTAGTTACCTCATACAATATCTGCCCTTTTGTATTTGACTAACATCACTCAATTGCAAAGACATTCAACTGTGTGGACTACAATAAACCGTGGATAAGCTTGAGAAAATTGAGAATTCCAGAACACTTCTTTGTGCTCATGAAAAACTTGTTCATGGATCAAGAGGCAGTTGTGAGAACAGAACAAGAGAATGCTCCATGGCTTAAAATCAGGAAGCAGGATCATATGAAGAAAAATGTGGCATCAGGATTGGAAGAAGGCTTATTAAAAACCTGCAATATACAGACGACACACGTTGCTTGCCGAAAGTGAGGAGGAATTGAAGCATTTAATCCTGAAAATCAAGGATTGTAGCCTTCAGAGTGGCTTAAAACTCAATGGCAAGCACAAAATCTTCACAACTGAATTAATAGGTAACATCATGAAAACCGGAGAAAGGATTAAAGTTGTCAAAGATATTGTCTTGCTTGGATCCACAATCAATGCCTATGGACGCAACAGTGGGGAGATCTAAATACACATTGCATTAGTTAAATCTGCTGCATAAGTATTAAAGAGCAAAGAAGTTACTTTGAGGACTAAGGTGTGTCTGACTCAAGCCATGTTTTTTTCCATATACATGTGAAAGTTGGACCTTGAATAAGGCAGCCCAAAGGATAATCGATCCATTTGAATTGTGCTGGAGACAAATAATGAAAATACCATGGACTGCTAAAAGGACAAACCAATCTGTATTAGAAGAAGTAAGGCCAGAGTGCCCCTTAGAGGCAAGGATGGCAAGCCTTTGTCTTACATAGTTTACGCATGTTGTCAGGAGCCATCAGTCCCTGGAGAAGGACATCATGTTTTCGTAAAGTGGAAGGGCCTGCAATGAGATGAATTGTCCCAGTGACTGCATCAGTGGGCTCAGGCAGTGGTTTGTTGATTTTATTCATTCTTTCAAAGACTCAACTTCTTGTCTTATTGATTTTTTCCATTCTTTTTCTCTTTTCCAAGTCATTTATTTCTGATCTCATCTTTATCATTTCTTTTCTCCTACTGGCTTAAGGTTCATTTTGTTGCTTTTTGTTTTCCTATTTGTTGAAGATGCTAGGTTTAGGTGTTGATTTTAGTTTTGTCTTCTTTTTTTCATGTATGTGTTGATTGCTGTAAATTGCCCACTGATAATGGCTTTTTTGGTGTCTGAACTGTTTTGGTGTGCTGTATTTTCATTCTCATTTGTTTCAAGGAAACTTCCAATATCATCCTTTATTTCATTTATTACCCAGTCATTTTTTAAAGTAGGGTTTTCCTCAGTTTCTATTATTGAATTTTTGCTCTAGTTCTTTCTATCATTAATTTCTAGTCTTATAGCATGGTGTTCTGAGAAACTGGAGTATAAAATCAGAATATTTTCCTCTATTTCTTTGCAGCTTCCTCCTGTCCCAATACCATGTTCAGCCTTCATTCTGGCTTCAGTAGTTACTCGCGGTTGTGTTGACCTTGGT
>NW_022103917.1:14265481-14278883 GCF_000313985.2 Echinops telfairi
AGGCTAGCGAATTTTGGGAATGATGAGGGCAACAAATGTATAGATGTGCTTTACACAATTGATCTATGTATTGTGATGAATTGTATGAGCCCCAATTTAAAAAAATATTTAAAAAAATCAGAATATTTTACAATTTATTAATGCTTGCTTTGTGATTTAACATATGGTTTATTCTGGAGGATTTTTCATGTGCATTGGAAAAGAATGTATACAGGTGTGCTGTTGAGTAGAGTGCTCTGCGTGTGACTTAAAGGTCAAGTTGGTTAATTGTGTTGGTTATTTCTTATGTACCTTTATTGAATTTCTTTCCTGATGATGATCTGTGTTTCCCCAAGAGTACTTTTTAAAATCTCCTACTATTATAGCCGTATTGTCTGTTTCTCTCTTCCACTCTTTAAGGGTTTCATTAATGTATTTGGATGTATTTTGAGGGTCTTTCATTGAGTTGGTATATTTATTGCAGTTATGCCTTCTTGTTCATTAAGTATAGTGTTCTTTTTTTGTCTCTCATGATGTTTTTTGCCTTGAAAGAGATTTTACCAGAGATTAGTAGTGCCACTCTTGCTTTTAATTTGGTTACCATTAGCTTGATACATTTTTCTACATCCTTTGATTTTTTTTAGTTTATTTGTCTTTGTGTCTAAAGTGTGTTTCTTGTAGGCAGCATATTGAGGATCTTTGTGTAGAGGTGATGAGTTGGGCTCTGATCCACATGGTCAGCAGTTCGAAACCACCAGCATCTCTGTGTGAGAAAGACTGTGTTTTCTACTCCCATAAACAATTACAGTCTCAGAACCCATAAAAGGGTCGCTGTGAGTCAGCCTTGATTCAATGGCAGTGAGTTCATTTTTTGTTTTGTTTTGTGTTTGCTTTAGTGCTAAGGTGTATTTTATTTCTTTTATTTATTATTTGTTTTTTACTTTTTATTAATTGGAATTAATATATATATAACATCATGCCATTTGGTTTTCTATTCAGTCTTCTACTCTCCATCTATTGACAAGTGCATTTAATCCATTTATATTCAGTGTTGTTATTGATATATGTGGGTTTGTTGCTGTCAATTTGCTGTTTCTTTTCGTGTGCTGTTTTATTGTTCTTCCTATATTTCTCGGCTGTTTTGAGCAATGTTTTCATTGTGTTGATGACTTATATTTCCACAGCATCGTTGTGCAGTTTTTACTGGTGGGAGACCTGCTGAGGTGTGTGGGAATAGTTGTCTTTGTCTGTGTTCAGTATACACTATGTACCAAACATTATCCTAAGCATTACATTTGATTTATCTAATTAAATGTTTTCCCCAATAATGTATTATTATTTCTGTTTTAGATAAGGAAACTTAGGCATAAAGACTTTAAATGACCTCTGAGAAAGAAGGCAGACACAAAAGAAGGCATGCTGTATAATTCAATGTACTTTACATGGATATTAAAAACAGGAACAACATTTTTATCCTGATAGAAATTAAAATAGTAACTACCTCTCTAGGAGGGAATCTGCAAGATATATAGATGTATTTTCTTTCTTCTTCTTCTTTTTTTATAGATGTATTTTCCTGTTACAGATTGAGTTGTGTGCTCCCCCCCCCCCTTATCTGTTATAAATATTAACCTCTCTACCTGTGGATAAGGATGCCTGTGATGCAGTGGTTACCATGCTCAAGTGTAGGAGAAAGACTTGGCAGTCAGCTTCATAAAATTGCAGTCTTGTAATCCCTATAGGTTAGTTGTACTTTGTGCTATGGAGTCAGTGTGAGTTGGAAATGACTTGCTGGAACCTCACAACTGTTTTAAAATTATGGTTGGAAAAACTTTACTTGTATATGATATAATGACATTCTTCAATGATTTCCATATGCTTTGGGGTCACTTTTTTTAGAATGGGCACAATTTCTTGTTAGTTGGCCAGGTAGCTCTCTTCCAAATTCCTTGGCATAGATGAGTGAGCACTTCCAATGTTACATCTGCTTATTGAAATAACATCTCAATTGGTATTCTGTCCATTCCTGGAACCTAGTGTTGCCAATGCCTACCATACAACTTGGACTTCTTCCTTCAGCATAATTGATTCTTAACTATCTGCTACCTCCTAAAATAGTTGATTGTTGACCCATTCTTTTTGGCACAATAGCGCTCCATATTATGTCTATCTACTTTTTATGCTTCCTGTGTCATTAAATGTTTTGCCAGTAGAATTCTGCAATATTGCAGCTTGAGGATTGAGTTTGTCCTTCCATTTTTTCAGCTTAAAAAAGGTTGTGTATTCTTTCCTTTGGGGTTTCAAACTCCAGGTCTTTCCACATTTCATTGTGATATTTGGTTACATTCCTTTGTCAAGTTATTGCTAATAAAATGCAGTCTCTTTAAAAAGTACTTTCTCAGAATACTGTAACAACTAGATGCTAGAAATCGGGATGCAGGTTCATATGCTCCAACACTCATGCTTTCAGAATGTCCTCCCCTTCCCTTTTTCAACTTCTTTTCACTAACTGAACACGAGGTGTGAAAAGAGGATCTCTTCAAGACCCCACACTCTGGCTCCCTCTGTGGCCCTCACTCAACACATGAGCTTCCTCTTAATCAAGGACCTGCATTTTCATTCTCGTATTACCAGTACTTTAAGCAGAGGCATCCATCAAACATACTTTAGTAATTAAAAGCTGGTGATATTGAAATAATTCTGCTGCTTACCTCCTAGTGATTGGAGACTTTCACAACCACACATTGAAAGCAATATTAAACAGCTTCCATTTAGTTATTCTATTTAATCTCACCAGTATTTATTGACCAGCCATTTGCCACAAGCTATTGTGTTGGGTCTGGTGAAGACTATAAAGATGACATGACAATGACCTTGAGGAACTCTAAGCTAAGTGGTGGTTTAAGCTGTGCACAGGCAGTGTCTCTTTAACATTACAGAGCCGCCAAAAGATATGGGAACTCAGGGAAAGACATTGGCTTCAATGGTGAAAAGGCAGAGGCTTCCCAGAAAAGGTGGCTTTGGTCTGAAACATGAAATATGGGCCTGGAGCTTTACACCCTTCCAAATTATTCACATACCTGTTGAGTTCAAAATGGATCCTAAATTTAACCAGTCCCTCCTTGCGTTAACAATGAACACTATTGTGACCAACACCTAGCTGCCATCAGTTTCCCCTGGACTACCATTCTTGTTTTCTAGCCAGGTTTGCTCCTTCCACTCGTGCCACTCGGTTTTTCTTCACCAGGGTTCAGAAATCTTTTTAAAAACATAAATTTGTTGTTGTCACTTGCTTGATTAAAACGATATTGTCGACTTTTGAGTTTATGTCGAAGAATATCTCAAATCAACACTGTGCCCTTTAAGCCCTCCATGATCTGGTGCCTGTCTAACTCTCTTGCCTTGTCTCCTCAGCACCCTGCTCTCTATGCTTCCACCACTCTGGCCTCCTGACCATTTCCAAAACTTGCTAAGCATGTTCTGCATCAGAGCCTTGGCAGTGTTTGCCCTCTCCCTGGAATTCTTGAGCCCTCACTATATTCAGTTCTCTGCTCCTATATCATCACCTCAGAGATGCTCTTCCTCAAAACCCCAGCTAAAATAGGAATCCCATCTACCATTCTTTCTTTATTCTGATTTATTTTCCTTTATAGCACTTATCACTACTTGACATTTGTTTATATAAAAATGTGTTCACTGATTTATTAACTGTCTTTCCCACTAAAATATAAGCTCCATCAGAGCCTTTTAGGTTCATATGTTTGGCTCACTGCTAAATTTCCAATATCTAGAACCCTTTCTTGCATCGAGTCGGTGCCCAGTAAATAACTGTTGAACGAGTAGCCAGAAGAGTAGGACCTTTTCAGTGGAAGACTGGTTCACCACATTGCACAGTGCTTGGCAGAAGGCATATCTGGGAAGGTGAATCTGGCCAATGTGGTCCCTATCTTCACAGAATTAACACATTTATTAACAAAAGATTACAAAAGATGAGATAAGTTCTTTAGTAGGGACAAACACCACGAACTGTGGGAGCACATGATGAACACAGTAACTCATCCATGATTATTTTTTCAATAATTTATTCAGCTGTCAAACATTTACTGAGCACCTCCTCCATTTAGAAATGGGGAATTAAGAAATTAACAAGATGACTCAATACCTTCTTTCATTTAGCTTATAGTCAAGTTGAAAAGACAAAAGATTATTGCTGGGATGGAAAAAGATAAAGGTGAAGTGTGTTGAAGGGATCCTAGAGGCAAAAGCAAGAGTTTAGCCTTGGGTGGAGGTTTTTCAACAATCCTATCATAAAGGAAGAAGACCAGAGCAATTAGTGGTCAAGAGTAGGGGAATAACCTTAAACCTTCCCCAAATAATATATAGACATTGTTCCCCAAGACACCCTTAAATGGCCTGAAAACCCCCATTATATGATCTTTTACTCTGTCTCCCCTCCTAACATTCGGTTTTTTCCTTTGGGAGTCCTCATTACACTTCATCAGGCTCTTTAAGCTGGCCTCTTCCGTTATACAGAACCAAAACCTGCCACTGGAAGCAAAAGTGGCGTGAAGGATGTTTCTATTTTACAGCAAAGACCATACTAAGCAGTGAAGTGGGAGGGAGGTGAAAGGCAAGCAGGAAGCAGGCAGAAGCCAATTGGGATGTGAGCGGTGGAAGGCCCCTCCCTTGAGCTAGCCAACTGGGCCAAGAGAGCCTGACCAAAGCCTGTTTCCAGGGTCCTTTTCCATTTCAGATGACTTATTTAGGTATTACTTTATTTATACCCCTGCCTCATTCCCCACTGCCTTCTGCTCTGATCTGTTGATCCCCTTTCTTCCCTTCCCCCTTTCAAATTAAAGGTCATCAGGATAGGTTTCCTTGGGGGCCCAGGCTACACCTGTTTCTTGCACGTGCTCAAATGGGAAAGTGGCCAGGGACTAAATACAACTACTTCATCGTTGGGGAGAAAATGGAGACCCAGAAAAGTTGACAAAACACTTTAAGGTCACAAAGCTAATAAGTGCATAAATCCTGATTTTGCCTAGGTGAGCGCTTAGGTATTCTGATATCCCTAGTTTGGGAAACACATTTTCTCATGATTGAAAATAGAGAAATTCACTTTCTTGTGACATTTATTCCTGAATGGAGTGAGATATCAGTTAGTGGATAAATACGGGTCTTTTTACAAATCGGGTTGCATTCAACTTTGCAAGAAGCTAGGCTTACAAGGAGGAGAATGTAGGAACTGTATGTGTGCATAACTACCTGATGGTTTCTGTCAACTACACACACACACTCACGTGTGTGCCCACATACACAAATACACACAAAAAACAAACTTCAGTCCTTCAGAAGACTAAGCTCATCACTAGTGCCCAAAGCTTTATTTTTAAAAGCACCCCATTTCAAAGCTTCTCTGGTAAAAACACTGCCTCTGTAATCCACTCCCAGGACTTGGCATGGGTTTGGACACACACCAGGTGCTCAGAGAATGCCCATTCCCCTGCCTTGACCAATTCCACTAACTGTTCAGCAAACAAAAAGATATTCTTAACCTCAATTCTTCCTTTCTGGTTCTGGGATAATTCATGAGAGCTGGAAAGAAGACAAGCCCCCTAGAGTTCAAAGAATTCATGTTTCCAGAGAAGTCCTTCCCCACTGAACAGCAGAACATCCTCTGCCTGAGGGTCTAGCCTCCTGGAGTCTCACTAATCCAGCCATAAATGAGAGTACCCTGGGATGATTCCCATAGCACCTATTAACTCAGCTCCATCACCATCTTTCCCCTAGAGTCAGATCCCAATCCTAGTCTTATACTATAGTAGTTGTATGGGTTCATGTTCATTGTTTGTCTTCTCTATGAGACAGCAGACATCAGGAAGGCAAGCTCTACCTCTGTCTTTGTATTCCCTTCCCAGGGCCAAGCACAATGCATAGAGTAGATCTGTAAAATACATATGTTAGATAAATAGATAGAGAAGCCAGTTAAACCTCCATTTTCTCTCTTGCATAATAGAGAAAATACCAAGATTTCTTAAGATCTTGGGAGAAAAAACATGAATATATATATATATATATATATATATATATAAAGCAATAGACAAATGGTAGGTGTTCAATAAAGGTAAGAGATGTGCAGGGTTGTGGGGAGGATAAGATGACACATGTGGGAATAAACTGGCACACAGGAGGCCCTCAATAAATATCTTACCTCCTTGTGTATCTTCACCACATCCTGTGGCCAGAGCCACAGGGGGCTCCACTAGGAGCAAGCCTCCTCCAAGTTGTCTCCAGGAATGGGGGCCTGTTCCCTCTAGTAGCCTTTCTGAACAGTTCTAAGCAAGTAGACACTTAGCCTATTATCCCCAAGGGCCTGTCTTCAGCCCCTGCCCAGCCTTTCCTGGCTAATTAGATGAGTAACGGTGTTTACTGTCTCTGGCTGGGCAGCTGACGGATGGTCAAGGCTGCAGATCATTAACCTTTCCTGGGTTCCCAAATGTTCTCATTAAGGAGCCCTGTCCTATGTCGTTTTCCAGCCCAGAGCTGAGGACTGTGAGGCTAGTTGGCACACAGAGAGAGCACAGGGTGGGATATAATTCTGGGCAGAATTACCTGAAACAACCTCTGGATGCTTTCTATTTCTCCTCTTGTCCCCTTCCTACAGAAAGCTTACTCCTCTCAGAGATATATGATCCAGGGAAACCCCAGCCTAGGATACATCGACTTTCTTACTTCCTCCATACCTCTCTAAGGTGTTAGTCTCCATTTGGGAATGCCAAGAAGTAGAGAAGAGTGCCCCAGGACACCTGATTCACCCTCAGATTTGCTCTGTGACTTTGGTCAAACTACATCTACTCTCTCTGCCTTGTTTGCCTACCTTTGGAGTGAGAATCTCTGCTATCTAAGGCCTCTTCTAGCGCTTGGCATCCCAGTTTCAGGGGCAAGTGCAGTGTCAGATTACTTTAAGACAGGACCTAGAGATAGAGCTCACAAGCAATGAATCCACTCCAGCCCACCAGCTAAGCTAGCTTTCATCGTCATCTTCTTTTTAATCTAAGGAGGGTTTTTAGTCCCTTGATACATCCCAGTCTTCCACAGATATGCACCTAGTTCATGAAGAGACTGTAGGGAAGAGAATCTAATGATCTGGTAGTCGGTATTACTATGGAAAGTAAGGGCTGGTTTATGGGAACTGAGCGGGTGGCAAGAAAGAATTTGGAAGATAGCTAGAACTAAACTATCATTATATCCTCTAAGCCATGTGGCAGAAATATGCTTCCCAACTCGACATCTGACTCGATGTGTGACTCTGGATGAGTTGATTATACTTTCTGAGTGTTACTTTCTTTAACTGAAAAACAGGGAAAGGAAAAACCAGAAAAACCTGGACTATTAAATGAGACAATAGATATGAAATTCCTAACTCAAAGAATGTGTTTCCCTAAAGGGAGTCAGGGCCCATTCCATTTTTATGTAGATAAGGCCATCTCCTATTTACTTGAATTGAGAGGTCAAAATCTTAGCACTGTTTCTCTGAGAATTTCTGGACCAGAGCTCCACAGTGGTTTCGAATTCCCACCAGAAAATGGCTCTTTAAGGGCCTATAAGACATGTGCCTTTTAGATGAGTACAGGATAAAATGGTTATGTGAGATGGACTGAGCTAACACATTAGCAGGAAGAAGTTTATCTGATAAGAATATTAGCACCCAGAGAACTGCAATAGGGATCAGAATAAGAGTGGAAATCACCAAGTGAAGAGTTTAAATGGCCAAAATGTGGGTCTAGAGATGCAAATCCTCCTTGGCTTTTCTCCCTCTCCCTTAATCATACCCAATCATTCACAGGTTCTTGTCTACCTCCCTGAATAGCTCATCTTTCTTGAACTCAGCGTGTAAAAAACTGAACTCATGAGCCTGTTCCCCAAACTTATTCCAATAAACAGCGCTACCATTCCGTATAGATCCCAAGTAAGACAGGAGGCTACATATTTCACTCCTTCTTGCCTTCATTGTCCTTAGCCAGTCACCAAACCCATCCCATTCCACAGCCAAAGGATTTCTCACATCTGTCCACTGCTCTCTGTCTTCACTTGTGAGACCCAGGTTGTACTCAAAGTCAACTGAATCTGAGTCTGGGTGAACGAAACTCCAGAATTAGTTTTTAAAATAGAAGTATAGGTGAGTTCAATGTGGAGCCTACCCCTACAGACCCCCAAAAGTCATCACCAATTAGTCAGTTCCAATTTACAGTGAACCAAGAAAGGCGACCCAACAGAATACAGAATTTATCATCAAACAATGTCAATAATATCACATGCAAGAGATGTTTTGCTGAAGAGCATTAAAAATGGTTGCCTCCGTATATTGACAGAGGGTTGCCAGAAATTTAAGCCAATTCAGAAGAGAATGTGGCATGAGGGATACAATTGCTAACATCAAGTGGACTTTGAGATCAGAGAGTACTAGAAAGATGTTTATTTGTGCTCTACTGACTAGGCAGAGGTATTCTGTGTGGACAGGCAAACTATAGAAAGCACTGCGAAGAATGAGAATTACAGAACACTTCATTGTGCTCATGTAGAACCACTACAAGGACCAAGAGGCAGTGACTGGAACAGAACAAGGAACTGGTGCATGGGTTAAAATCAGGAAAGTTGTGAGTCAGGGTTGTATCCTTTCAACCATACTTATACAGTTTGTATGATGAAGAAATCATCTGAGAAGCTAGATTATATGAAGAAGAACATGGCATCAAGATGGAGGAAGGCTTAGTAACAACCGTTGGTATGCTGATGACATAACCTTGCTTCCTGGTATCAAGGAAGACTTGAAGCACTTGCTGATGAAGATCAAGAATTACGGCCTTCAATATGGATTACAACTCTATGTAAAGATGACTAAAATCCTCACAACTGGACCAATAAGTAACATAATGATAACTGTAGAAAAGATTGAAGTTGTCAAGGATTTCATCTTGCTTGGATTCACAAACAATGCTCATGGAAGAAGAACTCAAAAAATCAAAGGATGTATTGCATTGAGCAAATCTGCTGGAGAAGTGTTGGCGAGCCAGAATGCCACTTTGAGGACTGAGGCGCACCTGACCCAAGCCAGGATGTTTTTAATAGCCTCTTATACATGTGAAAGTTGGATGTTAAATAAGAATCACCAGATAAGAATAGATGCTTCTGAATATTGCTGCTGGTAAAGAATATTGAAGTTCATGGATTTTCAAGAACAAACAAATCTGCCTTCTAAGACGTACAGCCAGAATGCTCAGAAGGTGAAAAATAAGCAATCTAATCAATGCGAAGGAGCGTGGATGGAGTGGTGACCCAAAATACACCTCTAAGATAGAGAAGGGCCCAAAGGAAGGGATGATATATCCAATGTGCAGTATAGCACTGATGGAATACATAACTATCCTCTAGTTCTTTAATATTTCCTCCCCCTACTGTTGCAGTTTCAGTTCTACCTCATTAACCTTGTTAGATTTGCATATGGTCAGTGGTAAACTGAAGATGGTTTGATACATGAAAGCCAACAAAGGTAACCCCCCCTCCAAAAAAGTAACAGAGTAACAGTTTCCTGAAGGCATGGGAAGAGAGAGGAGTGGGGAAAAGGGGGGAGGAGGAACTGATAGCAATGATGACCTGTATAACATCACTCGAGGCAAACGAATAACAGAATTGTAGGTGAATGGTTATATTAGACAGTGTAAGATATGGAAAAATATACATATACATAAAATCACAATAGTAAGGGTTATGGTAAGGGGGAAAGGAGATAAAGGGAGCAGATATCAAGGCTTTGAAACTGACTGTGCTAACAAGTGTGCAATACTGCTTGATGTGACCAAACTATGGAATGTTATGATATCTGTAAGCACTCCCAATAAAATGATGAGAGATGTGTGTGTGTGTGTGTGTGTGTGAGAGAGAGAGAGAGAGAGAGAGGTGAGATTACGAGAGAGAGAGAGAGAGAGAGGTGAGATTCAGTCTCATGTACTTTGAACATGTTATCTTTGGAAAAAGACATCATACTTGGTAAAGTAGAAGGATAACATAGAAAAGGAAAGACCCTGGAGGAGATGGATTGATCCAGTAACAGTGGTGGAATTGAGTGGGTTCACACCAGTTTGGCTGAACCCATACCTAAGTTTTTTGTTGACTTCCAGAGAACCGGTTGTTAAAATGGCTCGTGTAATCAGGATTCTCTCTAAGATGGATGGCTGGACAGCCACCCAAAGTGTAAATCACAAATTTATGTTCCTTACTCTGTTTTAACATTCATCTACACACCAGCATATTCTAATCACCCTCAGTAATGTTCATTATGCCCATAGGTATAAAAAAATTAGATGAAACTATGCTTGTAATATTTCTTTATTTAGTTCATAAAACTCATATTTTGATGAATTACTACATTTTTATTCCCTTGCTTTTGTTACTTCAGGAAACAAACATAATTAAAGAGAAAACGGTCTAAACAACTGAATGGTGGCAGGCTTTCATTCATTTCAGCTTTGGGTTGCGCCCCAAATTCCCACAAGAAATTAGGAGTGAATTATACAATTCCTGAATGTTCAAAGAGCTAAAAATATTGTCAGAACAATTGCTTAAATTCGGCAGAAGCAGAAATGGGTTGTTCAAAGATGAACATAATGTATTCAGAGAAGAGAAGTCTCCTGACTCATATCTAGCAAACACAGTGACTAATATCCAATTGGCTCACCTCTAAAGGAATGAGATCTTACTCCTCCGGTGAAAAGATGGTTAAGCATAAATCACACAGCCGATCATACTTGGATAAAAGCAAAAAATACTGCAAGTGAGGATACCAATCAAGAAGCAGTATGGAAATATCATAAAGAACAGTTTTATTTATTTATTTTGGTCAAGTATTATTTCATAGTTTTCATTAATGTTTTCATACTCTTATAACATTATCTAGTTTATGTACCTCTTTTATTGTTATTATTTAAGTATTTGTTGTATGAAATAATAAACTACCTTTGAGTTTATTGTGTTTTATACTTAAAACAGTCATTAGGGTAGCCAACCAACCAGTTGTTAAATTATTTGAATATCACCACAGGCTCAAACATTAAAAAATTATGAGGATATTTTGTTCTGTTGTTGTACAATGGGGTGTTGGGAACAACTTCGACTTGACAGCACCTAACAACACTACAAGACAGAGTAGAACTGCCCTATAGGCTTCCCAAGGCTGCAATCTTTCTCACATAGCATTTGGTGGATTCAAACTGCTGACTTTTCAGCTAGTAGTGGAGTATTTTAGCCACTGTACCACTAAGCTTCTTATTGTTCTAAAATATAATTCTTATTGACCTCGTTGACATATACAGTGAACCCTCGCCACTTCGCGCTTTGACTTCCGCGGCTTCGCTCTATCGCGGTTTTTGCGTAACAGCGCATGCTCTGTCATTACTGCCACTGATTGGCTCATACTGTACACGCTTGATGCCATAAAATAAATAATAAATGATAATTGTAACGTCCAAAATGTTTTACTGTATTTTCCCTTTTTTGTTTAATAAATTGGGTAATATGAGTGTAATGGTGACTAAAGGGTGTTTTTTCATGTCCTCTATGCTCTAACTATGAAAATATTTGATTTCCAAATAAGGAATCCTACTTCGCGGAATTTCATTTATCACGGTAGGGTCTAGAACCGATTAACCGCGATAAACGAGGGTTCACTGTATATCTTCCCATTTTTTTTACACTTCCTCATATTATCTGGACTTCCAACACACTAATATCAAGTTCTGTCACCAATTTTCTCAATATTTCTAGTCTTACTGGCCGACTTTGTAGCCCTTGCTCCATTTTAAATCACGTATGGCTTTTGTTTACATTAGAGAAGAAAGTTAGAGAGGGAAAACGAATGATGATGAAGCATGGATTTTCCCTTGAGCTTTCCTCCACCTCTTCTCCATCCAGGGCTCCAGCATACCAGCTATTTGTGCAATGTCTTACTGGTTTGAAGTCTCAGGGGACAATCCCTTTGTATTGAGTATTATCATCTCTCTTAACAGATTAAAGCTACTATTGTTATTACCGTTAGTTGCCATCAAGTGGGCTTTACCTCAAGGACACTTTATCAGAACAAAACCTTAGCCAGTTCCATGCCATCTTCTACGCAATCAGTTAAAAGGAGCCACCAAAAATGCAATTAAGGTAACCAGGAGACGGCTCCAGCAGGATGACTGAACACTTTAAAGCAAACAAAAAACCCAACACTGAGGGTTGGCAAGGAAGTGGAGCCCCGCAGCACACATACACGGGGAGATTGGCAGTATCTAACAGTGTTCGAGATTGTTCGTTAGTCAGTAGCTAGTGAGTTCGATTGTCGGTTAGTTAGTAACCCTGCTGGCATAGTGGGTTATGTTGTGGGCTGCAAACAGCAAGTTCAGTAGTTTGGACAAGCCAACTGCTACATGGGAGAAAAACGAGGCTTTCTGCTCCCATAAAGATTTGGTCTTTGTAATCCACAGGGGCAGTCTTACAATATCCTTGTAGAGTCAGAACTAACTTAATGGCCTTGAGACTCTATTTTGTTAGCTGCTATGCAGTCAGCTCTCACTCATAGCAGTTTATGTACAACCGAGGAAATCACTGTGGACCAATGAACCTTGCCTGGTTCTGCTCCATGCTGATCATTGTTTCAGCACTGGATCGATCAATTTGTCTCCTTGAACATCTTTTTTCCGTACCCTCTCCTTCACCAAGCATGTTGTCATTTTCCAGGGACTGGACTCTCCTGAAAATATGCCCAAAGTATGCAACGAAGGCTCACCATTCTTGCTTCTAAGGAGCAGTCAGGTTGGGTTTCTTCCAAGGCAGATGTGTCTGTTCTTCTGGCAGTCCACAGTACTTTCAAAACTCTTCACCAACACCACGGTGAAAAGGCGTGAATTCTCTCCTGTCTTCCCTATTTCCCGTTCACATTTCACATGCCTGTGAGATTATGAGAAACACTACAACTCGAGTCAGATTTACCTTAGTCCTCAAAGTTACCTCCTTGCTCACTTTAACACATTACAGAGGTCCAATGCAGCAGATTTTCCGAAGGCAATACATTGTTCGATTACTTAACAGCTGCTATCATGAGCATTAATTATGGATCCTAGCAAAATAAAATCCAATTTTCTCGCCATGTGCCAAGATGCTACCTATTGGTCTAGTTGAGAGGATTTGGGTTTTCTTTCATGGAGTTGTAATCCATATTGAATGCAAGAGAAATAAAAATAAAAAACAAACTGCCATTGAGTTGATGCCAACTCATAGTGATCCTATTGATCAGATAAGAACTGCCAAGCCAGAATGAAGGCTGAACATGGTATTGGGATAGGAGGAAGCTGCAAAGAAATAGAGGAAAGAAGTAGGAGGCAAAGGG
>NW_022103917.1:14280311-14284373 GCF_000313985.2 Echinops telfairi
TTACACAATTGATCTATGTATTGTGATGAATTGTATGAGCCCCAATAAATTGATTTAAAAAAAAAAAAAGACTAAACATTGTTAAGCTTAAAAAAAAAAAAAGAACTGCCCTGTGAGTGTCTGAGACTGCAACTTTCTACAAAAGTAGAAAGCCCCATACTGAAGGCTACAGTCTGATTTTCATCAGCAAGTGCTTCAACACCTCCTCACTTTCAGCAAGCAAGATTGTATCTGCATATTCAAGTTGTTAATAAGCCTTCCTCCAATTCTGATGCCACATTCTTCTTCATATAATCCATTAATACATTCTTATATTTTTTGCTCACCATACAGATTGAATAAATATGGTGAGAGGATACACACCTTTCCTGATTTTAAACCATGCAGTATGCCCTTGTTATGTTCACAAAACTGCCTCTTGATCGATGTACAAGTTCCACATAAGCATAATGAAGTGGTCTGGAATTTCCATTCTTATCAATGTTACTCATCGTTTGTTATGGTCCACACAGTCAAATGACTTTGCCTAGTTAATAAAACACAGGTAAACCTTATTCTGGTATTCTCTGCTTTCAACCAAGATCCATCTGACATAACAATGTCACCCTTCATATCTTCTCTGAATTGGTTGTAATTTATGGCAACTCTCTGTAATGTAATGCTTCGATCAGTGTTTAATTATCTTTGAAAATATTTACTTGCATGTAATATTACTGGCATTGTTAAATAATTTTCACATTCTGTTAGGCTACCCTTCTTTGGAATGAGCACAAATATGGATCTCTTACAGTTGGTTGGCCAGGTAGATATCTTCCAAATTTTTTGGCATACACGAGTAAATGCTTCCAGTGCTTCATTTGCTTGTTCAAACATCTCAATTAGTATTTCATCAATTCCTGGACACTCTTTTGCTGATGCCATCAATGCAGTGTGGCTTTTATCCTTCAATAACATGGGTTCTAGGTCATATGCTAACCCTTGAAATAATTAGAAATTGATCAACTCTTTTCATGTAGTGATTCTGTGTATTCCTTCTATCTTCTTTATGTGCTTTTTTCATCATTCAATATTTTGACCATGCAAACCTTCAATACTGCAATTTGAGGCTTGAAATTTTTCTTCTGTTCTTTCAGTACATACCTTCTCATATAGACTGAACACATTCTTCCCTTTTATTTTTCTAAATCTAAGTTTTTACACAATTTATTATAATACTTTACTTTTTCTTCTTAAGCTGCCTTTTGAAAAATTTTGTTCAGCTATTTTCCTTCTTTTCGTCCCTTTGTTTTAGCTACACTACATTCAAGAGAAAGTTTTAGAGTTTCTTCTGTCTACTTTGGTCTTGTTTTCTTTACTTCTTTTTCAATGAACTTTTGCTTTCTTCTTGTATGATGGGCTTCATGTTATCCCACAACTCGTCTGTTACTCGTTATTTATTATCCAATGTGTCTAATTTGGTTTTGAAATGGTCTGTAAATTCAGGTGGGAGTGGGATATAGTTATGGAATTGTGTTAATTGTCAAAAACTTCAACTTGCAGTGGCATATGAACAATTAATGGTGTGTACAACAGTTGCCCTTTGGCCTTATTTGACTGATGATATTGAATTTCTGCATCATCTCTTCCTACATATGTAGACAATCTGATTTCTGTGTATTCCATCCGATGAGGTCCACATGGAGTCACTGCTCATGCTGTGGAAATCATATATTTGTGATGAGACCATTGGTACTGCAAAATTCTATCATACAACCTCCAACTTTGTTCCTATCACCAAGACCATATTTTTCAACAATGGATGCAGGTTCTGTGTTTTAAATATTTATATTCAATTCACATTTGATATTTTTCTATGCATCTTAATTGAATAATTGATCAATTTCTGACGGAAGAAGTTGGTAACATTCTTAACCTCTTCATCACTGGCTTTAGTGGTTGGTGTGTAGATTTAAATAATAGTTGTATTATATGGACTCTTTTTTGTACACATATATCTATTATCCTATCTGGATAGCATTGTACCTCAAGACAGGCCTTGAAATATTCTTTTAGAGGATGAAGTAAATGCAAATCCTCTCTATTTTGACACTCCTGGTATACTAAACCATAAGATTGTCCAATTCAAAATGGCAAATACTAGTTCATTTCAGCTCAATAATGCCTAGGATACCATACTTCATGCATTCCATTTCATTTTTGATGACTTCCACTTTTCCTAGATTCATACTTTCTACATTCCAAGTTTTGTTTATTATCAAATCTTTGCATATCTTCTCATTTTGAGCTGTTCCCTATCAGCAAATTAAGATTCCCCCAAACCTTGCTCTATCGACATCTTTAAGGTTGACGATACTTTGAGGAGGCAGCTCTCCAATCATATTCAGAGTGCCTTTAAACCTGAGGAGCTCATCTACTGGCACTCTATCAAATAATATTCCCCTGCTATTCATAATGTTTTCAGTGGCTAATCCCTCAGACATGACATCTGCCAATTTGTCCTGCTTTGATAGCTTTTGTGTTGCTGTCACTCTGGAAGCAAAGCCACCAGTATTTCAAATACTAGCAGAATCATGCATGGTAAATCTGTTTCAGTAGAGCTTCTCGATTAATAACAGAGTATGAAAATGGAATAGGTTGCTAACGTCTGAAGAATTAGCTATGGCAAACCTTATGAATAACAGCAGAACAATGTCTGAAGATGAGCCCCTCACAGCTCAGAAGATGCTCAAAAATATGACTGGGGAAGAGTTGCCTCCTTAAAGTATAGTCAACCTTAATGCTGTGACTGAATTGAAACTTTTGAAGCCTTCATTTGCTGATGGGATATGGCCCCAAATGCGAAGAAACAGTTGCAAATAGCCATTAATAATTGGAAAATTGAATGTATGAGTATGGATCTGGAAAAATTGGAAGTCACCAAAAAATGAACGGTCAATATCCTTAGTGAACTGAAACTAAAATTGGGCATTTTGAATTAGGCAATCATATGGTTTACTACACCAAGGTTGTCAAGTTTAAGAGGAATGGCATCCCATTCATCCATAAAAAGGATATTTCAAGATCTATCTTAAGGTACAATGCTATCTGTAATAGGATAATATATATACATCTACCAGGAAGTCCAATAAATATAACCATTATTCAAAGTTACAAACCAACTACTAAGCTCAAACCCTAACACCTAACTCAAGCCTGATTCATAGTGATCCCATAGGACAGAGGGGATTGCCCAGTGCATTTCTGAGTAGGCTCTTCTTTCTCCAGTGGATAAACTGATAGGTTTGAACCACACACCTCAAGGTTAGCAGGCTAATGCTTTGCTTACTGGACAGTACCAATAGAATAAAATAGACTACATCTGTTAGAAGTGATGGAGGAGAAGCTCAAGGTCATCAGCCAAAACAAGGTCCAGGGCTGATGGTGGGACAGACCATCAATTGCTCATATGAAAGTTCAGATGAAAGCTGAAGACAATTAAACAAGTCCATGAGAGCCAAAATACAACCTCGAATATATTCCATCTGAATTTAGAGACTAGCTCAAGAACAGATTTTGATGAATTGAATTCTAAGGATAGAAGACCAGACTACTTGAGAGATGGCATCAAAAACATCACACATGAAGAAAGCAAAAAGTCATTAAAAATATAAGCAGGATTGGGGCTGGCCCCTCAGACCTCTCCACTGGTTCACGCCGGCATGTTGCATTCCAGCTTGGAGCACTGGGTTGAAGTCTGGTCCTTCTTTCCCTGTGGAGATATAAACAATACCCTCCCCTTGAGGGGCTGGCCCCAATCCCAACTGCTAAGTAGACACCTGACCCTCCCCACCAAAAGAATTTTATTTCAAAAGACAGTATTGAATCTGCAGCTCCAGGAGAGGGACGTATCTGTTTGGAGCACACGGAGCAGATGAAGAGGAAGGAGGAAAGAGTGGAGCACATCCTGGCCCAGCAGGCCTTAAGGACGATGTTCCCGATTAGAGCAGCCAGTCCACAGAGAGGACCACATGGCCAGCCCCACTATGAGACATGACGTCCCTCACTGACCCATAGCCCTACAGG
>NW_022103917.1:14286131-14310985 GCF_000313985.2 Echinops telfairi
ATGAGGGAGGGGGGAGTGAGGAGGGAGGGGAAAATGAGGAGCTGATGCCAGGGGCTTAGGTGGAGAGCAAATATTTTGAGAATGATGAGGGAAATGAATGTACAAATGTGCTTTATACAATTGATGTATGGATGGATTGTGATAAGAGTTTTATGAGCCCCTAATAAAATGATTAAAAAGAAACCATTAAAAATATGTATATATATGCAGGAAAAAAAGACAAGAGTTGATAAACTCTGATACTTGTTCTTGAACATAGAGTAGCTAAAATAAAGGGAAGAAATGGTGAAGGAAAAGAGCTGAACAGAATTTCAAGAGGTAGCTCAAGAAAACAAAGTAAATTATTATTGTAATACATGCAAAGACTTAAAGTTACCATACCAACAGGGAATAGCACACTAAGTATATATCAAAAGATATATGCTGAAAGGACTGCAAACAATTTTTAAGCCTCTTGTTGAAGTACAGAAGGTTTGTGTGGTCAAAATATTGAATGAGGATGAAGCAACAACAACAAAAAATGGAAAGAATACATAGTCACTGTACAAAAAAGAATTGATTGGTAGCCAACTTTTTCAAGAGGTAGCATACAATCCAGAAGCCACGATATTGAACAAAAATGTTTTTTTAAAACTAAAGCAGCTGTGTTATAGTCATTGCAAATAGAAAAAAATCTTATTCTGTTTACCATAAAACTATATATGTATGCTTTCTCTTATTTATCATATTTTTGTGTACCTAAATGGGGGTTGGACATATGCTCAGATATTTTAAAATAAAGTTAATTGTGACGCTTAAAAAAAGTACTAAAGCAGGACTGCAAACATTCACTAGTGTATGCCTGTAATTTTAGAAGACAGCTACCTGGCTAACTGACTGGAGGAGATTCATATTTGTGCCCATTCCACAGAAAGGCGACAGAACCAAATGAGGAAATTATCAAACAATGTCATTATCACACAAAGGTAAACTTCTACTGACAGTAACTAAAAAGTGGTTGCAGCAGTACTTCAACAAAGAGCCACAGGAAATTCAAACTGGCTCCAGAAGATGATGTGAAACAAGGGACATTGCTAACATCACACAGATCTTGATTGAAAACAGAAAATATTAGACAGATATTTACTTGTGTTGTACTGACTATAGAAAGGTAGTCAACTGTATGGATCATAAAAACTATGAATAACATTACAAGGAATGAGAATTCCAGAAAGCTTCATTTTGTTCACACAGAACCAAGAGAGTCATTTCAACAGAACAAAAGTGGCTGAGTGGCTTCAAATCAGGGAAGATGTGTGCTCCTTTCACCATAGTTACTCACTCTATATGCTGATCCAATAATTTGAGAAGTTGGTTTGTATGAAGAAGAATTCAGCATCATGATCAGAAGAAAAGTCAGTAACAACTTCCGGAAAGTGAAGTGACCGGAAACACGCATTGAGGAAGATCAAATATAGCAGAGTGCGATATGGATTACAACTCCATAGAAAGAAAACTAAAATCCTCACCAATAGGCAACACCATAATAAATGGAGAAGAGATTGAAGTTGTCAAGGATTTCATTTTGCTTGTATCCATAATCAAAACTCTTGATAGCATCAATTAAGTAATCAAACTTTGTATTATATTGGACACATCTGCTACACAAGGCCTCTCTTTAAAATGTTAAAGAGCAAAGATGTCACCCTGCAGGCTAAGGTGTGCCTGACAAAAGCCATGGTATTTTCAATTGCCTCACAATCTATAAGGATGAGTAGAAAAGAGGTGATACATTTTGGCAAGGAATATTGAAGGTACCATGGGCAGTCAAAAGAACCATCAAATCTGTCTTGGGAGAAACACAGCCTGAATGCTCTTTAGCGTCAAGGATATTGAGACTTTGTTTAACATACTTTGGACATGCTGTCAGGAGAGACCAGTCCCTGGAGAAGGACACCATGCTTTTTAGAGTAGAGGGATAGTGAAAAAGAGGACGACTCTCAACCAGATGGATTGACAGAATGGCTAAAATCATAGGTTCAATCATACCAATTGTGAGGATCGTGCGTGCCTGGGCAGTAGTTTGTTGTGTTGTGCATGTGTCTGTATGTGTCAGAGATGACTTGATGGTACCTAACAACACATTTAGTAATTGGATAACAATTTCAGCAATAGAGCAATATTTTTTTACTTACCCTTGTATGTGTGTGTGTGTATGTCCCTACTCTGAACCAGCAATTCTATATGCAGTTGTATAACCTTAGATTCATGGGTACATATGTCCACTTATATATCTATATCATGCATATCTATATATACAAGAATTTCCATTACAGCAACATTATTCCTAAATGAAAACAACTCAAATAGTGGTGAAGAGGAAAATGAATAAATAAAATGTCGCATATCAACACAATCAAATGCTACAAAATACAGCAAAAAGAAAAGAACTCCCATGCTCAACATCCTAGGGGAGTTTTGCAGACAGGGATGAGTTACATAAGGTAGACACAAAAGAGTGCATCAAAGAACAAATAAAGTTGTTTCATGCCCAAAGAAGTCTGTCAAATGCAAAAGCAGTTAGGTGCTGTGAAGTTGGCTCTGACCCCTAATTAGCCCGTGTATAACTGAAGGAAACACTGTGCGATCCTAGAACATCATCACTCTTATGGTGGAGTTCATAGTTACAGCCACTATGTCCATCCTTCTCTTTGATTTTCCTTTACCATCCTCCCTGTTTTTGCTGTACCAAACATGATGTCCTTCTCCAGGGACTGGTCTCTTCTGATAGCATGTCGAAAGTACGCCAGACTAAGTCTTTCCATCCTTGCTTCTAAGGAGCATCCTGGCTCTATCTTCCCCCAAAAAAGTCATGATTGCTCTTTTGGAAGTCCATGATGCTTCCAGTAGGCTTTGCCAACACCACAATTCAAATGCATAAACTCTTCTCTGGTCTCCTATTCTCTGGTTCAGCTTTCCCATGCATATGAGGTGATGGGAAACTGTGTGACTTGAGTCCAGCACATCTTTGCTCTTCAACACTGTCTATAGGTCTTGTGCAGCAGATTTTCCCAAAAGCAAGACCTTGTTTGACTTCTTGACTCCTGCTTCCATGAACACTGATTATGGATCCAAGTACAAAGAAAGCCCAGACCGCTGCCGCGGAGTGGATTTCGACTCATAACCATCCCACACGAAGTTTCCGAAGCTGTTGATCTTTATAGGAGTGCAGATAACCCCATCATTCGTTTGTTAGAAGGGCAAAATCTGGGCTCCTGCCCAAGAACTACTAAATCAGAAACCCTAAGGAGGAATATAGGCATTTGCATTGAAACAGGCCTCCTCGGCTGCGTATTGACTGGGGAGGGAGATGAGATATTCCACAGGGGGGCTCCAAAGGTTCCACAGCATCCAAGAAAGTAAGTGCTTTAAAGCAAACAGGAAGCAGAAACTCCAAAGGAACTGGGAATGGGTTGGTCTGTGGAAATCAGGCATGCAGCAGCTGAGGGATCAAGTGGTAGGAGTGGGGAAATGAAAGATGGTACTCATTTCATTGACTAGACTGGTCTTCATTTGAACTAAGCTGCCTCTTTGCTCTCCAACTTCCAGTACCAAGCTTGGAGAATGCCTCCACTTGTATCACCCTCAGTGGTGTTTGGCCGTGGGCCTTGGTTGCTGACCTCCCTGCCCTTGAAACTTTTCCCCCAATTAATAGAATTCTCATCTCCTTAATGGAATGAGCCAGTTCTGTTCCAAAAGCCATTTCATTTGGCGGTGGCTCTGGATAGTTGGAGTGGGAGGGGAGGGGGACCAGGATCTCGCTGAGTCGGCCAGAGTCCTCATTTTCCTGTCCACCCCATCAGTCCACTTCCATTAAGAGCCTGTCAGAAAGAAGATGAAGCACCCAGTTATTTGCAGGCTGAGGCCAAAGCTGGTTACTGGGATACATGGCCCGGCTGGCACTGCGCTGCGTGCTGACTCAGGGCATTCATCATATACAACAGGTTAGTACTTTAAAAGGATCAAACTGGAAGGACCTCAGAGTTGCTGGCCTATCCTCTCATTTGGATCCATGGGGAGATTGAGGTCCAGGACAACACAAGTAGTGGCTTCCAGAAAGGATCTTAGTAAGTGTTCCAGTTACATTGTTCATATGCCCCATCAATGAGGGCATATGAAAAGCCAAGGGCTGCAGTTCTATCACCTGTCTTTGCTCACTTTGCCTCAGCTGTGGGCTTATGATGGGAACATTTCCCTATTATAATCTGACTTGACTCCCAAGGAAGTAGCTTCCTTCCAGAACCCTGGGAGCTCAAGAAAGCCAGCACCATGTGCCCCAACTCCCCAGCTTCCCCTGGAACTGCTTGCCTGCAAGTAGCTAAGGGTTGAATTCAAGGAACCTCTTCCTGCCCAGTTGGTCTGAGTGTCCTGTTGAGCACCATGGTGACCAGTGGCTCTCCTTGCAGCACTTCTACTGGGGGAACTTTGATTTGAGGAGGCAGAAGGAGACTATGTAGTGTGGTAAAAAGGCGATCAGACATAAAAAGCAAAACAAAACCAAATGCATTGCTATCGAGTCAATTCTGCCTCATAGAAACCCTAGAGGAGAGAGAAGAGCTGTCCTGTTGGGTTTCCAGGGTGGTGAACCTTTCCAGGAGCAGGCAGCCTTAGCTCTCTCTTGTGGAGGGGCTGGTGGGTTCTAACTGCTGACCTTGAGGTTCAGTCCACCATGTCAACAGAAAAGAATGGGTTCATCAGAGTTCCACTTCTGATATTTACTACTCATGATAGCATCCTCAGCTCATTTCACCTGAGTCCATCACTATAAAAGAGATATGATAATGTTTATCTTCCAAAAGTTGTACAGAGAAAATAACATCCATGTAGGACTTAGCACATAAAAAGAATTCATTAGGAGTTATCTGTTATTTTTACTAGCTGGAAAATCTTGAGCAAGTCTCTCCACCTCTGAAGCCATCTTATCATATTTCAAATGGAGATTATAATGGCCACCAGAGTGGGTTGTTATGGCAATTAAACAAGGCCGTACTTCTAAAACGCCCTGCACACTGGCTGATATGTGGCAGGCACTCAACACCTGCCGGTTGAATTTGGATAGAGACCAAAGAGCACATACACCTAGATATGGAGTTGGATGGGTAGGGCCTAAGCCACCAGTCATCTATAAATCAGGGTCTCAACATGCACTTAGGAGAGCTGGCCATTGCAGAGCCATCAGCACTGCGTCGTTTATCTTCAAGACAGGAAACTGATCAAGGCTTGTTATGAGAAGATTTTATCCAGTAGCACCAGCTTGTTCAACATTAGTTCCCGTCACCTGGATTTTCTGTTGCTCAAGTTCCCTTGGGGAACCATGACAGGGTTTGTTTTGAGCTCACTGGAGAAACAGGAAGAGCAGATACCCAGGACACAGTTTGGCCATAGCCATAGGCCTTGAGTATGTTCCTTCGATGGTGACAGGAGGGTGAGCGGTAGCCACATCCGAGGACTAAATAGACATGCCCTTACCATCCTGAGAAGAGCTCGGGAAGTGCTTGGGAGAGAGCTTAGATGTGCGCTTTAGTAGCATGAGGAGGACACTGAAACGTCTCCTCGGATGAGATAAGGAAAGGATTCTCAAAGGAAGGTCCATTTGAATCTGGCTTTGAAGGAGGAGCAGGAGTTCAAAAGGTAAGAGCAGAAGAGAAAACAACTTAATCAATGACATGAAAAAGTAAAACAGCATGCCTTGTTTGGGAAATGGATTCAACAAGGTTCAAATGCAGAACCAATGAGGAGTAGACAGGAGTCTTGACAGGAAATACAGTTGTGAATATCTTTGTAGGACATAATACAGAGAGTGACACTGATCTTTAAGAACATGGAGATTTTTGGTTTTTTAAATTTTAAGCTGGGACACAGTGACATGATCAGACTCTTGTTTTACATAGCATATCTGGGTACACTATTCAAGGGAGAAACAGAGTCATGGGAATCAGTTAGGGACCTATTGCAACAATCTGGGTAGCAACCACCACATCAAAAAAGAGTATCTTTAGTATGCTCGAGCTGATATGGGGCAACAAGGATCCACCATGGTGGTCAGTTGAATGTGGAAGATGAAGGAAAGCCAAGGGACTGCAGCTTAAGAAAGGAGGTAGCTAGTGATGAGACAAACAAAGCTCTAAAGAAAGTCTCTACTGCAGAGGTTCCTGCAACCTGTAAATAGCTGTCGATGACCTCCGGCCAATGGGCACCCAGAACCTAAATCAACACTGTGACAATTTCCAAAAGCATTTTCTATCATTCCATTGGAAAACTCTACTCAGGGCTGAACTGCGCAAAGGCGTCCTGAGAAAGGCTCAATGTCAGTTGGCTATTGACAACAGAGAAGACGGCTGCAGCTGCCCTTCTGCTGGACCAGGACCTGGAGGCTTCCATGCGACGCCATAGCTCCTCTAGTTTGCTCTCGACCCTAGTCCTGGACCCCTCCAAATGGCTGCTGCAAAATCACTATGGCCACCATCCCACTTAAAGTTTGGATTAGGAAGAGATGAACACTGACTGAAACACATGCAAGCATTACGTTATTTATAAAAAGGCATGCAAGTGTTGTGGGGGGTGGAGAGTCAGGACAGACTTTTTGGGTTTGTGGTATGTTGATAGTTTTGCCTTTTAACTAGTCTTACCCCCCACCCCAGACCAGCGGCATTCCTTCAACAATTACCCCCTGATGTTTTTTTTCCCCAATTTTCTTCTTTATTTTCCACCTATCGACCACTTCCATCCTCAAGGGCTTTTCGGAGCCACTCCAAGACCTCCGTGGTTTTAATTAACCAAGTGGTCTTGTGCCATCAGCCTCCTTCCATCAATTTATTAGTCATTTCCTACTTGGGCTCATTAATGAACATACTTAATAACCCTGCTCCCAAGTCTCTGGAGCCCTCCCCAATCCTCCCCATGCCAGGAACTGCTGGACACTCATACTCTGCCCCCTCCCTTCTGCACTAGTTTAAAATGAATAAATGTGAACCTTCTGTCCATAGTTAAAAAAGAATCTCTGGGTATGTGTGTAGATGTGGGGATCCATAAGCATGCGAGAGAAGCAGAGTCCCAGAGAAACAAACATAAAAGAGAACAAGAGGGAGAGATAATGAAAAAATTTCCATAATAGCCTTTTTATCCACAGGCCTTTTGAAAATCAGGCAATTACATATAATGCCTATCTGTTATCCCCTCATCCACAACCTACTCTCACTACTGTCACTCTGCCACCTCTCTCCTGAAACCATGAATCATAGGCTCCTGAAATGTCACGACTGAAAGGGGCTTTAAACACCATCTAGCCCAAAGTTCTAATTGTGCAGATGAGAAAATTAGAGCTCAGAAAAGGACAGCTAGTATTTACCATGGGTCACCACAGGCACTGTTCTTCTGACCACCCCAGTGGTCTGTCACTGGGTATGAAACGGTACTGGGAGGAGTTAAGAGGACAGATTCAGGAGCCAGATTGCTTGCATTCAAATCCTAGCGCTTGTGTTGGCTTGCTAGGCTTGCTGTAGCAAATGCTCACAAACCTAGGAGGCTTGAAACATCAGAAATGTATTCTCACCCAGTTCAGGAGGTCAGAAGTGCAAGATTAGAGTTGTCAGCAGAGGTGGTCCTTTGAGAGAAAATTCATTCCATGCCATCTCTTGTTTCTGATGGCTATCAGACAGCACTGCTGTGTCTTGGATTACAGTCACATCAGCCCTCCTTCTTCACATGGCCCCCTTCTCTGCGTTGCTGTGTCTTCTTTTTCTTGTAAGGACACGAGTCGCTGGATTTCTGGCCCACCCTAAATCTAAGATGATTTCAATCAATGTCCTTAACTAATTATACCTGCAAAATCTGGTCACGTTCTGAAGTTCTGAGTAGGCATGGGTTTGGGGAGGACATTATTCCACCTACTCCAGGTGGTGTAGTGGTTACACATCGATTGGTCAGCTAGCCACAAGGTTGACAAACCAAACCACCGGCCGCTCTTTGGGGGAAAGATGCAGCCTTTTGTTCCCATAAAGAGTTACTGTCTCCGAAACTCGCAAGACAGTTCTACACTGTCCTATAGGTTTTGTATGAGTTGGGATCAACAGCAAGGCCGTGAAAGAAAAGTCATAAAACCCAAGCTCCCTCATCCATAAAATGGGGGACAATAATGTTACCCCTATTCTATCATTCATGGACTTTTGAAGATTATAGTACTGAGCAGATGGCTAAGCACTCAGAAGAGTTCTTGGCATGCAGTAAGCACAATAGTGACACGAGTCTCCACTGAACTGTCCTTAGAGAATTTTGTCTCATGTTTTTTGTTCTCCTTGTTCGTTTCTTTACCTGTGTATCTCTTGGACTGAGAACGTGCTTGCCACATAGGAACCACACTGGTAGCCGTCACGTTGATTCTGACTCCTGATAGCGTGAGATGTTACAGAGTAGAACTGTCTCCAGAAGGTTTTCAAGGGGAAAGAAGATTAGGTCTTTCTTTTGAGGTGCCTAAACAAGCTCTTAACTGTATGCCCCATCCAGAGACTCACTGATGCGTAATAGGGCATCATGAAATATTTGGAATCACCACAAAAGGAAAGCCACCTGCACAAGCTGAGATGGCTCCACAGGAGTCACTCACACTTCTCCAGCCGGATGTAGGAGAACTCACCCAAGCCCTTGGGGAGACAACTGAAATGGCATTGGGGGATTGTTGGGCATGCAGAGTCAAGGTGTCCCCACAGCACTGGTAAAGGGCACCAGTACCAGGGGAGACCACAGGTTAGGGAGCTGAAACACTTATCTCTGCTGGTACAGATATAACTATCACAGTGGGAGAAGAGAGGGAGTGAAGAGGCAGGCCAGCAGGCACCAGCTGCCAGCTGCCCCTGTCAGTGAGTGCCAGCCGGTCTCTAAATACAGTCCCCCAACAGGGTTCTGGGGACATTGCTAGCGGGGCTAAAAGAAACAGTCATGGAGATCCCTATGGGTTGTGTCTTCAATTGGCTTTTGTCGCCCAGCGATGCCCTTACTAGGAAAAGTGCCTGGCAGGGACTGAGCCAGCTGCCCAGCTGTCCTGCAGGGTTCAGTTACCTTTCACCCCCTCCCCACTGGGCATGGATTCACTCCTGGGGGAAAGATAGTCTCTCTCTCTCTCTCTCTTTCTCTCTCTCTCTCTGACAGAGCGAGACGGACAGGGAGGGGGGAGGGAGGGAGAGAGAGAATGTTTTCACACATGTGTCAGTGTGTGGTACACATGTACCTTTGTTTGATTGAGGAGTGACGTCGTTCTCCAGGGCAGAAACATGTAATCTAAGCCTGTCTCCAAGGCCAAGGCCAGCGACGGAGCTGAAATCCAAAATTAGCACACTGACCTGAAGCCATAGCCTGAATACATAAGTGTGCAAAGGGTAGGGGGCTGGCTGCAGTGGGTATGAGGAAGAGGCATTAACCTGTCGCCATTCTGTGGATGTCAGCTCCTAGTGACCTTATAAGGCAGCCTAGAACTGGCCCCACAGGCCTTCCAAAGCTCCAAAGTCCTGCCAAGACAGACTGCCCCATCTTTCTGTGGTGAAGGGGCTGACAGATTGAACCTGCCAACCTTTTGGACTGAAGCTGAGTGCTTCAGAAGTTTGCCACCAGAGCTCCCTGGAGACGCAGCAGGGAACTTCCAGGCCAGTCCACCCTTAGGAGGAATGCCGCTTCACAGAGCCTCCTCCCAGCAGCAGCGTTGAGAGGCTGGCATTTGGAATTCCATCTGTGACTTCATTGGGGCTCAGTTGCTGACTAGAATGGGTGCCCCACAATAGCTACTGCGTATTGACATGTCCCCGGTGCCCCTTTGTCCCTCCGCATTCTGGGATAATCACTATTCGTATCCCCCTTTCCAGTAAACAAGTTGAAACTCGGGGAGCACCCAGCTAGCAAATGATAAAGCCCCCTTCTGAACCCTGGCGGATTGACTCCAGAACCAGTGCTCCTAAATCATGAGGTTTTACATACTGTCTTCAGCATGGGACTTAGACGGGGTCAGGTTCGATGTTAGGGGTTTGCATTTCAGACAAATCTGGGGATCCGTGTATTCACCTTTATTATTCTGCCACTGTCTCCGATTTTGATTAATCACTGCAGCAAAAAAAAAAAAAAAAAAAAAGGATTCTCTGTGAAGTAGCACCCCCTTGTGGGTAGAACGGTGGTAGCGACTATATGAGATTGTTTTCTTCATAGACCTGGGGTTTGGGCTCAGGAGGCTGGGCAGAGCTCCAGGAGTTTTCAGCCCTGGGAGAACATGAAGGGCCTAAAATGAGCTGAATTGAACACAAGAATCCGGAATGTCTAGCGTACCTTGAAACCAAAGGCTGCTAAAACAAAACAAACCAAAACAAAATTGAAAGAAGAACCCAAGACAGTAGGCTCAGTTTCTCAGGACAAACATACAACAAAATGAAGAAAAGCCTGATTTGGAAACTCCAAGGTCCTACTTTTAGAAGAGTAATAAAATGTCATCGTAAATCAACCAATCATTTATTAAATAATGTCAAATGCTATTGATGGTTATGGCTACAATGTATGGAATTCCTAATATGTATGTGTCAAGAGATAGCATAAGTGAAATCGCAGGCAGTGAGTGGCTTTAGAGCATGGTAGTTAACTTCTGGGACCCCCGGTGGTGCGGTGGGTTAAGCACTGGGCTACTCACCACAGGGTCCTCAGTTAGAATGCACCAGTCGTTCAGTGAGAGAATTACTGATCCCATAAATATTCAGAGCCTTGGAAACCCACAGGGACCATTCTAATCTGTCCTATAGGGTTTCTGTGAGTCAGGACGGGTTTACTAGCAGTGGGCGAGTCAAATGCACCAAGGTACCTACAGGTATAAGCTTTATGCAAATCCTACACAGTAGAGATTATTCTTTCTCTTTTACAATGGAGGAAGCTGAACCTCAGCGTTAAGTGGCTTGCTCAAGGACACACATGAAAGTAGGAAGTGGCAGGAACTGGATATAGACCCAGATCTGCTTTGCTCCAGAGCCCATGATTGTTCTGTATAGTGTTTTCCCTTTAAAATGCAATTATTACAGGCAATTTCCTTTAAGTTCAAATAACATTTGTAGATAGTTACATGAATGCTCTTAGTGTATCATATTGTGGTAACTTGTGAGTTACTGTGATGGTAGAAGCTAAGGCACTGGTTGTTCAAATACCAGCAGGGTCAAAGAGCAGTGGTGTGAACACAACAAAGGAACACCGCCTGGTTTAAAATTAAGAAATGTGTGCATCAGGGTTGTACCCTCTCACCATATTTATTCTATCAGATGCTAAGCAGACGAACAGAAAAGCTGGCGGATAGAAAGAAGAACGTGGCTTCAGAGTGGGAGGAGGCTTACTAACAACCTGCAAGATACAGACGACACAACCTTCGTGGCTGCATGTGAGGAGGACTTGAAGCACGTGCTGATGAAGATCAAGCACTGTAGCCTTCAGTCTGGATTGCAACTCCATGTGAGGAAGACCCAAACCATCACAATTGAACCGATCGGTAGCAGCATAATAAATGGAGAAAAGATTGAAGTTGCCAAGGATTTCATCTTGCTTGCATACACAATCAATGCTTATAGAAACAGTAGTCCAGAGATCAAATGACACATTGCATTGGGTCAATCTGCTGCACTGGACCTCTTTAAAGTATTGAAAAGAAAGGATGTTCCTTTAAGGACTAAAGTCCGCCTGACCCAAACCAGCATATTTTCAATCACCTCATATGCATGTGAAAGTTGAATGTTAAATAAGGAAGAAGAAAAAGAATCAATGCCTTTGCATTATGATGCAGATGAAGAAGATTGGAAGTATCAGGGACTGCCAAAAGAACAAACACAACTGTCTTGGGAAAAAGTACCACCGAAGTGCTCCTTAGAAGTGATGATGGCTACACTTCATCTCACTTATTTTGGACAGGTTGTCAGAACTTTCCCACCTCACCCCATCATTACTCTTCAATGTCTTAAATTAGAAGACATTTTTTAAAAGAGTATAGACTTTGAGGTCACAGTGCCCAAACTTGGAGTCCCAGAATTGCCATCAACTAGTGGGATGATTTAGAACAAGTTACTTAACCTCTCTAGACTTAAATTTCCTTATCTATGGTAATGAAGATAGTAAGAGGATTAAGGATTGAGTATACATTTTTTTAAATCTCTGAATATACTATATGTGTATTTGTAAATTAAAATGAAGTTTTTTTCATAATATATTTCACAAGCATTGCAACTGACTCAAAGTCATCTAATAATAAGAACAATTTAGTGAGTATTGACGGGGGTCTTCATAACCCATGAGCAGCCATCTGAAGTGCAAGTATTGGTCTCTGCCTCTCCAGAGTGATGAAAATCAAAAGAGACATGGAAACAATTAGACCAGAGAACTAGAGTACCAGACGAATATCAGTCCCCACAATCCTGAGACCATGAAAAGTAGATGATGCCCAGTTACCACTCCCAACTGATCTGAAAGTTCTGGACAGAGTGAAAGAAAAATATGGAACAGGACTCAAAATTGTGAAAGAGACCATGCTTGCAGGTTTGGGACTGAACTCATCCCCATGTTAGAATAATCAATCAATCAATCAATCATTTAAAGCAGGATGGGGACATTTACCCAAGGACAAAGTACAGAAAGTTAGGCAAGAATGAGGGAAGGCAGCAGGAGATGCATGGAGGAGGTGGGGTAAGCAATAGTTCATTGAAGAAATTGTAATGGATGAGTTGATTCAGAACATTACGAATTGTTGAATGTAAAACTATGATGTGTTCTGTAAAACTTCACCCAATACAAAATAACTTTTGTTCCTTTAAAATAACAAAGTTATGCCAGCCCCTGGGGACATAGCAGTTACTAAAAGAGATACAAACAGCTACCTCTTGTTGTGATAAGAGTTGTATGAGCCCCCAATAAAATGATTTTTAAAAACCCAAAACAAACAAAAAAGACCAAAACAAAAAACAAAACCATCTACCTCTCATGAAACTTACAATTTAGTACGAAAGATAAATAATAAACAAGAAAATATATCTATACCTTTGCTAACTTCTCTTCTATTTAGCCATTAGATGTTGGTATTTCTAGAGCCTCTTTTTCTTTATCTCATGTACACACTGTGTGTGTGATTACACCCATCTGTTGGACTTAGAGAAGCCTAGCACTAGATTCAGACTACCGTGGTTTGAATTCTACTTCTGCAATTTATCAGTTGTATGACCCTGGCTAATAAGCCCTAGAGGTGTGATGATTATGTATTGGGCAGCTACCAAAAAGCCAGCAGTTCGAAATCACCAACTAACTGCCCCATGGGAAAAAAGACGAGGCTTTCTACTCCCATAAAAGGTTACCAGCTCAGATACCCACAAAGACAGTTCTATCCTGGCTCATAGGATCAGTATGAGTCAGAATCCAATTGATGGCAGTGGGTTTGGTTTGGTTGTTTTTTAGCTTGACTTTGGCTAAGTTACTTAAACATTGCATGCACCTCCGTTTCCTCATCTTTCAAAGGAAGACAATGCAGCACCAACTTCATAAGGATTCAATTTGAATCACTAATCCAAATAAATCTATGATGGCGCTGGAGAAATTAATTATTTATATCTATATGTTGAGGAGTCTCCCTTTGCCTACTCAATGTCTCCAATTGGATGTCTTGAAGACACCTCAAAGTTGCTTCATCCAAAGGGCAACCTCCAGTTCTTATGATATGGCCATACTCAGTACTCGCCCTCATAAAGAGATCACTGAAGATATGGGTACTATAGCAAAGTATGGTGAAGAAACCAGGTGGTGCCCAGCTGTCAGAAAGAATAGTGCCTGGGGTCTTAAAGACTTGTCTTTAAAAAAGCAGCCATATAGTTAGGGGTCAACTAAGTCCACATGGAAGAAGTACACCAGCCTCTGTGGTACAAGGATCATAAATAATAAAATCAGTATAAAGAAGAGAACGGCAGCAGAGCTTAAATTCTGAGCACTCAGTTTGCAGAAGGCTATGGATGACAGTGGAGTCCAAAATCCATTTGCAGGGTCCCCACGTGGATGAATCCTCTGGTGAATCTCCTATGACCAGGGATGTGACTAGCCTTGCCATCAGGCAGAGAGCATTTTAAAGTCCATTATGGCAGATGGAGTTAAGTTCAAATGTAGTGCCTTATCATTTAATCTACCTTTTGACTCATTTCATAGTTGTTTCAGTTTTTAATATTTTCTGCTTGTTTTGTCATTGTTGTTGGGTTTGATTGTTGTTTGTTGTTCATTCCCTGTTGGTGTTTTCCCTGATTTTCTGTATATGAAATCCAGGGTAGGTAAATCTGCAGAGACAGTAACTGGATTCATGATTACTTGTCAATGGGTAGAATAAACGTTCCTTGGGGTACAGTGATGGAGGGAGGGTAAATGGGAGCTAACATCAAGGAGTACAAGAAGGAAGATAATGTTTTGAAACTGATTATGGTAGCAATTGTACAATATTGCTCGATGTGATAGAACTTTGGAATGATATGATAACTGTATTAGCTCTTAATAAAATGATTTTGAAAACAAATAATTACTTCTGGGCATGGCAGTGGAGGTTAGGGGGAAATAAGGAGCTAACAACAATGAGTATGAGAAGAAAATATTCAGAAATTGATTTTGATGATAATTATGAAATTATTCTAAATATGATTGAATGATTAAATTGTATGATGTGTAAACTATATGTCACTACCACTATTGATAAATAAGGTACATCATGCACACCCCCACCCAAAGGAGACAAAATCAACCTCATGATTCCCACCAACGCCTTCATCATCGACTACATAGTTCTTGTCCCATGCTATTGTCTATATGCATGGCACCCACAGCTGCATAGATTTCATAAGCTTCACTCTAAAAGTTGTCATTGTCCCCTTCCTCTCACCCAATCCCCATAGACAATCCATCCATAAATCTGATCACAGTTAATAACAGAGACTTAGGAGCCAACATGCTTAAAATCCTAGTTCTGCCACTTACTAGTTGTATAGCCCTCCCTCTCTACCCTCAGTTTCCTCATCTGTAAAATCCCACAGCATTGTTTTCTATCTCATTGGGTCATTGTGAGGATTAAATGACTTAGAATGCACAAATGTCTTAGAACACTTCCTAGTGCACAAAAGGCCGTTAGTAACTGTTAGCTGCTATTTTGATGGGTTTATTTTTTCGGTAGCTGTAACCTTAGCTTCCTCATTTCTGTCCATCGCTCCATGTGTTACTTCTGTCGGGAGCAGAACTGCAGGAAATGAATGTCTGAGATGCTGGTGATGAAGTTTTGGGATAGCGAAGCCGCAGATGACCTTAGAGCAAGCAGAACAGCACAGGTGGCTCGGTCCTTCATCTGTATTCCCTGTTTGTTAAAGGGAGGTTGGTGCTGACCTGGTACACAGTGAACCCTGGCCTTTGGAGAAAGCCAAAGGCAGACTAGACTAAAATGATCATGTGTAACATTCGTTCAACACTAAAAATGGATTAACTGAATCCCTACTAGGTGATGGACACAGGAGAGACAAGTAGATCAGAACAAGCCCCTACCCTCAAAGTATATGAGGACAAGAAATGTGTAGGCTTTGATCTCCACTACATGTTGGGAATTAAGCAAGTCATTATAGATCGGTCAGCATCAGTTCTCCCATCTTTGCAATGAGACAGTTCCTAAACGAATCTCTCTACTAAAACCCTCACTTAACAGCTCCAGAATGCCTGCCATAGAGGATAATAACACCCCATTTGGAGTGGCACAGGCCCAGGGTAATGTTCCAGCTTAGTAACTGTACACCTTTTAGGTAGTCACTCAGGATAAAACACTGACTGGCTCTTTCCCATCCTCAAAATCATTGGCATGTTCAAGCCCATCCTTGAAACCATCAGGTCAGTCCACCTTGTCGAGGGTCTTCCTCTTTTTCACTGACCTTCTACGTGACCAAGTTTGAGGTCCTCCTCCAGGGACTGATCTCTCTTGATAACATGTCCAGAGTATGTGAGACAGAGTCTCGCAATATATGTATACTTATGGTTTAGTAACAAAGCTGTGCTATACCAAAGTTCACTGTCTTATGTTGATGATGTCTTCTATTTTATCTCAGTCCAGTGAAAGATATATTAGTATTATCTTGCTTGTACTGTGGGAGCTGCAACCATTTTCCTTAAGGATTTTGGTGCAGCTTAGATTAATTCCTTCAATAATCTGTTCTTGATCAGATGGGACCTCCAGAACTGGATAAATATTGATCAGTTCCTTTTGCTATGTTAACTCTCTGTATTGCTTCCATCTTCCTTTGATATTTCTTGTGTCATTCAATATTTTGCCCACCCCAGTCACTCCCTGCCATGCAGTCAGGGTATCTGAAATACTGGTAGCCTACCCTCCATCATCCGAGCAACACAGGTTGGAACTGACTCAAGGGCACCTAACAATAACAAAAGTATACAACACCACTCATCTGACAGTTTGTTGCACACTGAGGCCTGTGTGTTGATGGTCAAATGTCCAGGAATTGACTAAATGTCACTTGAGTTGTTTCAACAAATTGGTGCAACAATGGAAGTTTGGGAGACTGCTATCTGGTCAACTGACTGGAGGATTATACCCAGATTTGCTCCCATCTCAAAGAAAGGTGATACAATAAAATATGGAAATTATTGGATAATATCACAAACATGTAAACATTTTGCTAGAGATAATTTTACAAATGGTTTCAGCAGTCCATGAAAAAGGAACTTCCAAAATTCAAGCTGGATTCAGACAAGTACCTGAAATAAGAGATATTATTCTTGATGTTAGGTCGATCTTGGCAGAAAGCAGATAATAACAGAAAGATGTTTATCTGTATTATATGTAAAGACATTGCACTGTGTGAATCATAAGAAATTATAGATAACATTCTGAAGCATGGGAGTTGCAGCATATTTCATTATGTTCATGTGGCATTTGAACAACATAGACAAAGACATCGGCATTCAAACAGAACAGGAGGTTCTTGCTACTGTTGCTGATAGGTGGTCTACAGTTTGTTCTGACTCATTAGCAACTCTCCATACAACAGCCTGGTCTCGTGCCATCCTCACAATCATTGCTATGTTTGAGCTCATTGTTGCAGCCACTGTGTCAACCCATCTTGGTGAGTGTCTTCCTCTTTTTCACTCACCCTCTACTATACCAAGGATAATGTCCTTCTCCAGGAACTGGACCCACCTAAGAACATGTCCAAAATACGTGAGACCATCCCCACTTCTGAAGAACATTCTGGCTGTACGTCTTCCAGGACATGGCAGTCCGTGGTTGTATTCAGTACTGTTGGCCAGCGCTGTGACCCAAAAGCATCCATTCTTTGGGCTTCCTTTACTCATTGTTCAGCTTCCACACCCATGAGGCAACTGAATAAACCACGCCTTAGTCCTCAAAGCAACATGTCTTCTTTTTAATGATTTAAAGGGGTCTTTTGAGATGATCTGACCCATACACTATGGTTTTTGATTGATTGACAGCTGCTGCCATGAGCATTGATTGTGGATCCAAGCAAAATGAAATCCTTGACAACTTCAATATTTTCTCCATGCATCATGATGTTGTATATTGGTCTAGTTGTGAGGATTTTTATTTCCTTTATATCGAGGTATAATCCCTACCAAGGCATATGTCTTTGATCTTCCTCAATCAGTTAGTGCTTCAGATCCTTTTCACTTTCCACCCTCACAATTGTGTCACCTGTGTACTGTTTTCCTCCAATCCTGTTGTTGCGTTCTTTGTCGTATCGTCTCACTTCTCTGATTAGTTAATCAGCTTGCAGACTGAATCAGTATGGTGAAAAGACACACATCTTTCCTGATTGTAAGCCACATAATATTCCTTTGTTAGGTTCAAACGATTTCCTCTTGTCTACGTACAGGTTCATGAACACAAGTAGGCTTTCTGGAATTCCCATTTTTTACAATGTTGTAATCCACACAGTTGAGTTTCTTTTGCATAGTCAATCAAACACAAGTAAACATCTTTTCTGGTATTCTCTGCCTTCAGCCAAGGCGTATCTGACATCAACAATGATATCTCTCATTTGATGTTGTCCTCTTCTGAATCCAGATTGATTTTCTGGCAGTTCCCTCTTTATGTATGCCAGTAAGCATTTAAAAATTATCTTCAGTAAAATTTTACTTGTGTGCAGAATTAATGATTGTTTAATAATTTCTTTTTTATTCTAAATTTTTTTGTGATCTTATTGTTCACCAAGTCAACAATTTCTACATGTACACTTTAGGGGCATTGATTACATTTTTCAAATTGTGAAACCATTTGGTTTTTTAAATCATTTTATTGTATTTTTCTTTAAAAAAGTCATTTTATTGGGAGTTCATACAACTCTTATCACAATCTATGCATTCATCCGTGGTGTCAAGGACATCCGTACATTTATTGGCGTCACCATTTTCAAAACATTTTCTTTCTACTTGAGCCCTTGGTATCAGCTCCTCACATTTCCCCTCCCTCCCCCCTCTCCCTCCCTCATGAATAATAATTTTAAAATTATTATTTATAATATTATTTTATTGTTTATAATAATTTATAAAGTATTATTATTTTGTTATGTCTTACACTGACCGATGTCTCCCTTCATTCACTTTTCTGTTGTCTGTCCCCCTGGGAGGGGGTTATTATGTAGATTGGTTCCCCCTTTTTCCCTCCACCTTCCCCTTCCCCTCCTGGTATCGCTACTCTCAATATTGGTCCTGAGGGGTTTATCTGTCCTGGATTCCCTGTGTTGTGGGCTCTGATTTGTACCCTTGTGAATGCTCTGGTCTAGCTGGATTTGTAAGGTAGAATTGGGGTCATGATATTGGTCCTGAGGGGTTTATCTCTCCTGGATTCCCTGTGTTGTGGGCTCTGATTTGTACCCTTGTGAATGCTCTGGTCTAGCTGGATTTGTAAGGTAGAATTGGGGTCACGATAGTGGGGGGGAGCATTAAACAAATAGAGGATGGTTGTATCTTTCAGTAGTGCTCTACTGCACCCTGACTGACTTGCCTCCTCCCCGTGACCCTTCTGTAAGGGGATGTCCAGTTGCCTACAGATGGGCTTTGGGTCTCCACTCTGCACTCCCCCTCATTCACAATGATATGATTTTTTGTTCTGGGTTTTTGATGCCTGATACCTGATTCTATCAATACTTCATGATCTCACTGGCTGCGGTGCTTCTTCCATGTGGGCTTTGTAGCTTCTCAGCTAGATAGCCACTTGTTTATCTTCAAACCTTTAAGACTCCAGGCATTATATCTTTGTTAGCTGGGCATCATCAGCTTTCTTCACCACATTTTCTTATGCACCCATTTTGTTTTCAGTGATCGTGTTGGGAAGGTGAGCATCATGGAGTGCCAAGTTATTAGAACAAAGTGTTCTTATGTTGAGGGAGTACTTGAGTAGAGGCCCAATATCCATCTGCTACTGTTTAATAATTTCGACATTGTTTTGGATCACCCATCTTTGTAATAAGCAAGCATATGTATATCTTCCAGTTGGTTGACGCAGTAGCTGTCTTCCAAATTTCTTGGTGTGCTTCCATTATTGGATCCCTTTATTGAAACATTTCAATTAGGATGCCATAAATTCCTGAAGCCTTGCCTTTTATCAATACCTTGAATGCAAGTTGAATCTATTCCTTTATTGTCACCAGTCACTTTTTTTTTTAATTCACTAGTCTATTTTTGGCAGGCCCTATCTGATGAATTTGTCTTTGCTTTCCAGGACCTCAGCAGTTAGGACAGCACTCTACTGCTCCTGTCTAACCACCTTGGCCTTCACATTTGTCACAAATCACATTCTTTTGCAGAGCTAGTTTTCTTGTTGTGCCATTATACACGTATTCTAATGTTACTGAGAGTTGACGCACAATATTTTTCCCTCTCCTCTCTCTCTGCACCCTTCCACCACCTCCAAAGAACATACCAAAGGTGTCCATTGGGGAACCCAAACCACCGCCAGCTCCACCCTCCTTGATGGCCTGCTCTCCTCCTCTGTCAAACAATCCCTTTTCTTTGCATCAGAGAGCACTTCATATGCTTGAGAAATCTATTTAAAACGTCTTGCCTTCATTTGGATTCTTATGAAGATGGTACCTCAAGGCCGGTTTCCTGTAAGCATTTTTCAGCTCTTCCTGGGTGGCACTGGCTTTGACAGCAAAATATCATAGTAAGTGGTTTCTTTCACAGCTTTCTATAGCCCTTGGGCAGGTGAGGCTGGGGTAGGGAGTATGGGAAGGAGTTGGTCTCTGTGTGCAGTTTGGGGAGCCACAGCTCCTCCGTCTCTCTTGAAGTGTTCTGGAAAGTTCCCCCTAGTTTGAACCTTCTGTCTTCCTCTTGACAAGGTCAACATGTATAATTTATGTTGTTGGGGGGGGAAAGGTATTTTTTTGTTGTTGGGGAAAAAAGGTATTTGTTGTTGGGGAAAATTTATGCTGTTGGGGGAAAAACGGTATTTGCAATGAAGGAGTTATTGCTCTAAAAAACCATTCATGTGATCTTCAGCATCGTTTCTATTGAGGTCATATGCTCCAGCTTCTGCTGCTTCTTCATTGTTTTTAACCTTCACCTTACAATGAACAGAATTATCAATGCATCTTAGGTGCATGTTTGATTAATTTCACACAACAAAAGTTATTTAAAATCTCCAGTTTCTTTTTCATTAGTAGTAAGATTACAGGCATTGAAAACGCTCTGTAGTGCATCTCTGTTCTAACACACAAGAGGTCTCCATGAGTCAGAATCGGCAACAGAAGCTTCTTAGCATTGCTAACATTGATAATGACTCTCCCTATCTCAAGCTTCCCCACCACCTAAGGAAAACTCTTTGGAGTTTTAGGCTCCAACTGAGAATTTCTCAAAGCTGCAGGCTTAGCTGAAAACCCCACTCTAAGGTAGAGAGTTAAGGAGGGAGAAGACTGACAAATCCTTGTTACCACTACCCTCTCTTCAACAGCTAGTCACAGTTTCTAAAAGTTATGATTACAGCTTCATGCTTTCTATTGTGTTCTCCAGAAGCTTCCTATTAATGGTAAGTACACCAGAGAAAGGCTGCATGCCCAAACGGGACCAACATTTGCTGTATCTGGGTGACTGGCAGCTGATGCCTGAGTACACAGCTGTAGTTGTCCCCAAGAAAAGAGGATTTGAAAAGAGACGTTAGTAGATATCAGAAATTTAAAAAAACTTCAGAAACCTCTGAGAAGAGGGTTGGAAGGGATCTTGTGGTAGATGACAGTCCAAATACCTGCATGCCCAACTCAATGCTTGTACAGTGTTGTGAGAGTGCTAATGTATAGTATTGCGCTGTACATGTGTTGGTTTATTTTTAGTTAACTTTTCCTTGCACCATTCATTTTTATTGCTTGTTTCTCCTCACCCCCAATGGTTTAGTCAATAAGTATACCAGCCTGGCATTTAAAATCTTGCTCCCACAAAATCTTTCCAAAGAACTGCATCACGCAATCCCCCTGTCTCTGACTCCAGTGGTTCCTAAATGAACAGCATTTCATTCAACAACTGTAACAAAGTCTCTCGGTGTTCCTAGAATCCTCTTGGGCCCTGCAGACGAAAAGGCTATGTAATCAGGGACTTATAGATTTGAGTCCCAGCTTTATGAGCTCAGGTAAATTTCCTAATCCTTGAGTATGTTTCTGCAGCTAGGTAATCGGTGCCGTGGTCCCTTCAGCGGATTATTGTGAAGATCAAATGACGTGATGTGCATCAATATGCACTTCTCAGAGACTACCTATTGTGGATTCTGTAATTATTTGGATGTGATGGAGGCTGAGGAATGCAGAGGGGGCATTTAGCAGAATACCTGGAGAGAAATGAGTCATAATAAAAGGAGATAGAATTGTGGAAAAACAAGTAAAGGGAGAGAGGGAGAATGTACCACTTGGTAACCTCCACATTCTCTGTGAAAGAAGAGAAAACAATGGTTGAGAGGCCAGAGCACCATGGGCAACCGCTCTTCAGTGTGATTTTTCACATGGTTGCTGGTCCACTCCACTGACTCCAGTGCCTATAGTTCTAGAAATTGCCTTCTGCTTCAGACCTGCTTTAGATTAGAAAAATATTGTGTCACTGCTATCATTTCCCACTGCCTTGCCCCCAAGATTCCTTTGTACTCACCTTGAACTACTTATGTTTTTCAACATTTTTTGGTCTTATATTATCCTGATGCCTATGAATGCAGGGAAATGTTAGCAGGTCTGTTTGCACTTTCCATTACTTGAGGATTGCATAGGTGCCCAGAAACTCCTTTCCCCAGTCTATTCTTTGGCTTTTCTTCCCCCCCTCCCCCGCCCCTGATTCTTCTATGTTTAAATGTGTCTTTCAGATTTGTTCTATCTCACTTTCTTCTCTCTTCTTACTCTTTGAGATTGTTTTCATATTTTTCTCTCTTGCAATAAATCTCTCTCTTCTCTCTCTGTGCCCACACAAACACACACTCAAACAGACCCACAATCATGCTATCTTTCTAGAAATATATTTCCCTAAGTCTGCCTGGCTTGCTCTCTCTCTCTCTCATCACCCTCCACTTCTTTTTATCCTGATCGAAGAGCCTTTCTCAAAATTTCTTGAGCCCTCTGGAATTCTATCACAACAGGTGGCAAATCCAGAAACTCCTTGAGGCCGGGTGGCAATGGCCTGGGCTGGCTAAGATCCCCTGCAGCCAGATCAGGAAAGATGTTTCTTCTTTCCATCTATAAATGGACTGAAACAAGACCTAAGGAAACAGCCTCACCCAACTCCTCAGCTTCAAAAGAGACCCTACCATCTGTCGCAGCCCCTCCATCCCATGATAAACTGGTTGCACTTCAGGTTGAAGTTCAGCGAAGGTAGTCTGGATGGGTGTGCACCATGCTAAGTCAGGGGACTGTGGCAGATGGTAGAGTGGGGTTACTAGGGACAAGGGAGGGGATGCATTTCCAGACATTTGGCCCTAGGACACTTTCTGCTTATTAACTGCTCATATAAACAGTCTCTGAAAATACTTATATCCCAAATGATCTTGTTGTCAAGGACATCATTCTTGAATTGACACCACCCCCACCCCAAAAGCTGCTTTCTTTCACTCTATACTGCCACCCTCACCTTCACAGCTCACTCAGGCACTTGGCTGATAAAGAGACTCAAGCTTCCGGCAGCAGGCACGCCATGTGATCTTTATGAGTTCTCCCAAGGCTAGAGTCCTCTGATCACATGCTATGTTTAGGTTCAGCACCTGTTTTGTAACATGGCTCTGCCTCCTCCTTACCAGCCCTGGGGTGGTGGAGTGAACAGAACCCTAAATTTTAAATTAGGAGTTTGGGGTTCCAACACTCACCATCCTCCTGTTTGCTACAGGAGGACCCCAGTGGTTTCAAGAAGCATCTTTCAAACTTGAATAACCTCTTTAAAAGAAAAATGGAGAAATAAACAGAATGTGTTCATCCCAATTATTGACATATTTAATATCAATGTTACGCTGTGTCTAAAGAAAAACACTTCTGATGTGTATGACTGATACCCCATAATGAGGCCGAAACAAACTTAGAAAAGAAATGTGAACTAAACTACAAAACCAATAAAATTCCGGTGAACAATTATTTTAATAAGGTGGCTGCTCTTGTTTTTCTAAAATTAAATTGCTGCTCAGATCGTGACTCCAGTACTGGCTGGAATGCAGTTTTGCATTTGTCCTGCTATATTACTGTGTCAGGCGGTGACTCAGCTCCCACGCCACTTTGATTGCTATCAGATCTACTGCTAAACGGCCGTTCCTACAGCCCTCAGGGACATCATGCGGCCTTCGCTGAGACTATGCCATCATTTATGTATTAAATCCTCCTAGCTTCTTTTCTCATTAGTCCTTGACAAGGCAAGGAGGACAATATGAAGCTAATGAGATAGATTACACAGCCTCTAAGAGAGATTGTTAAGTTATATGCTTCACTCTCCCTCTCCTTCCCCCGATGAGTCCAACTCAAATACGCCATCGCCCGGCCTCCTTTGAGGCGTTTGCTTTTCGATGCCATTTAGTCAATTCCAAGTTATCAGACTCAAAACTCACTGCCCTCCAGTCCATTCCAACATGTAGTGACCCTGTGGGTCAGAGGAAAACTGCCCTGTGGGATTCTAAGACTGCATCTCTTCATAGGAGTCAAAAGCCTAGGGGTTTTGACCTTGAGGGCAACAACACAACGCATAACCACTATGGCACCAGGACTCCTTCCCAACTTATAGTGACCCTGTATGACCGAGTAGAACTGCCCTATCAGGCTTCCTTGGCTATAATCTTTCCAAAAGCAGATTTCCAGGAGACTTTCTCTAGAAGAATGTCTGAGTGGGTTTGAACCGCCAACCTTTCGGTTCACAGCCAGACCCTTAAGTGTTGTGTCACCAGGACTCCTTGAAGCTAGATAAGGCCATACTACTAAGCTCTGGTAAATGAAATATAAATGGAAATGGCATTTCGAATTGTTGAGAGGTCTTCTAAAAGGAAATCTGGATTTCTTTGCTCTTTCCTCCATCTTACTGCCTGGAATGAGGAAGTGCTAGCAGGGCCTACATTAATCATCTCGGATCGTGAAGATGAAGGTCACACCCTAAGGCTGGCACAGCAGAGAGCTGAGATAAGTTTGGGTCTCTAACAACCCCACTGAGCAGCGGTTCTCAACCTGTGAGTCGCGACCCCTTTGGGGGCCCAAACAACCCTTTCACAGGAGTTGCCAGACTCATCACAGTAGCAAAATGACACTTATGAAGTAGCAATGAAAATAATTTTATAGTTGGGGGGGGGG
>NW_022103917.1:14311085-14324009 GCF_000313985.2 Echinops telfairi
ACATGAGGAACTGTATGAAAGGGTCGCAGCATTGGGAAGGTTGAGAACCACTGCCCTAGACCTATCACACCAAACCTTCATACCCTTCTATCTCCATACTTTGATGTGATAGAGAATTAACCTATCTTGTCTCAACCACTGCTGGTTTAGACTGTGAATATGTTACATACACCTAATCTGATTCTAATACAACAATGCAAATGGAAATGAGGACCATGATATCCTTGTTAGAAGGAGGTCATTCAGATGTGTGATGTCAATAAGTTTACAGCGTTTGGTCTAGATTTTTGTGGTAATAAAAAGTTTGAACATTATCACAGAGAAATGTCTGGCCCTTAAGAGGATTCCATACACTCCAAAAGTTGTCAGAGTCCAGCAGAAACTCTGCCTTAATAGATTCCTCGTTGTCACCTAAAAGAGATTTAGGAGCCTGACCCTGAGGTGGTGAGGTACAGAGTGTGAGATTTCTATTGGGGAACCACTTGACTTTTTGAGTTGTGTCTCTGGCAGTCCCATGGCAGGCTGGGGGGTGGAGTTAGAGGTGTGGGAACAAGAACAGGGCTAACTGGGAAGCTTGAGTGAGGAGAGAAGCAGACAGACAGCAACCCTCTCCTGTCAAAACCTACTCTTCAGCCCTTTCTCAGGCCCTGCTCCCTTTGTCCTTGACCCACATAGCTGCACAGAAGACTGCTCCCGATATGAGAAACCTTACGTCAAGCCAGTGCCTCCTATTGCTTCCTAGAACGCTAGGGGCAGCGAGTGGGTGTCAGGAAGGTTGGGGCCAGAGCTAGCCAGGAAGGGTCAGCTTTCTATCTCTCCATAGGGCCCCAGCTGCTGGCCTTTGTCCTGGCCCTGAAACTTGACTCCTCTGACTGAAATTCCCATACTAATTTCAAATATAGCCCTGGGCCTCAGGTCACTTCATAAACTGCCTCCTCATTAGCCCCTCCCCACTACCTCCGTGTGATTCAGGGCCAAGGGGAGGGGAGGGCTATGAAATATGAACCTAAGTTTGGCTTGCTCAACTTGTCTCCAAAACATAAATCTTAATCAAGTCCCTGGAGAATATCTTTCCTGCTCTGGTCACAAGTCTTTCTCTTTTCTCCCACTCCCCCGTTCCATTCCCAGCTCCCTTTCTTCCTTCTCAGCGTCCTTGGCCTTGTCTGGCCAGCCTTGCCCTCCCCTGCAGGCTTTGCCGGGCCCCACAGGGTGAGGTAGTGGAAAAAATACGTGTTGGAGATCGAGAATGAAAGCTAATCCCAGCTTCTCCACTAACTAGCTGTGAGATCCAGGGCAAGTAATTTCAAACTGCTGAGTCTATTTCCACTCCTGGAAAATGAGAATTATAATTCCTCTAACAATGCTCCTGAAGGGATGAAATTAAATGAAGCAAAATGTGTAAATGTCCCAGACAAATAGCAGTGGTTTCCAAACATGTGTGTGTATCCACCACAAGCCATAGTGATTCCCCAAACCTGCCCCACCTCCACCAAGCTGTCCTTGGTGAACGGCACCTGCTGCTAACCAGAGAGAAATGCTTGAGTGGTGCAAATGCTTGAGCGCTGAACTACTAGCCAAGCGGTTGACAGTTTGAAATCACTCTCAGGGGTCTTGTAAGAAAGGTCTGGCAGTTGCCTTCCTATGGAGCAGTTATACTCTGCACACATGGAGTCACCATGAGTTAGAATCAACTTGACAATGACAACTAACTGCAACAATAAACCCGTCAGAGAGTAAGGAATCATTTCTGACTCATCCCTCTACTCTACCTTACCTCCCACATTCAATCCATCTCCAACGAAGTCGGTCAATTTACCTCCTTGTCTCGCTCAAATATTCTAAGTCAGGCATGATGCCTCATAACACCATGTGCCTCTCTTACAGTATTGAAAAGTTTCAGCCTTACATTTATAGATGGATTCATGCTTTAAAAAATTTTTTTTAAATCATTTTATTAGGGGCTCACAATTCTTATCACAATCCACACATACATCCACTGTGTCAAGCACATTTGTACATTTGTTGCCCTCATCATTCTCAAAACACTTGCTTTCTACTTGAGCCCTTGGAATCATCGCCTCACTTCCCCCCCCCTCCCCCATGAGCCCTTGATAATTCATAAATTATTATTATTTTGTCATATCTTTCACCATCTGATGTCTCCCCTCACTCATTTCTCCATTGTCCATTCCCCAGGGAGGAGGTTATATGTAGATCCGTGTAATCTGTTAAACCTTTCTCCCTCACCTTCCATCCACCCCCCACCATTGGTATTGCCACTCTCATCTCTGGTCCTGAGGGGTTCATCTGTCCTGGATTCCCTGTATTTCCAGTTCCTATCTGTGCCAGTGTACATCCTCCGGTCCAGTCAGATATGTAAGGTAGAATTGGTATCATGATAGTGGGGGGGAGGAAGCATTCAAAAACTAGAGGAAAATTGTATATTTCATCATTGCTACACTGCACCCTGACTGGCTCGTCTCCTCCCCACAGCCCTTCTGCAAGGGGATGCCCAATTTCCCACAGATGGGTTCTGGGTCCCCACTCTGCACTCCCCGTCATTCACAATGCTATGATTTTTTCCTTTTTTTCTTTTGGTCTTTGATGCCTGATACCTGATCCCTTCGACACCTTGTGATCTCACAGGCTGGTGTGCTTCTTTGTTGTTTCTCAGTTAAATGACCCCGTGTTTATCTTCCAACCTATAGGACCCCAGATTCTATATCTTTTGACAGCCAGGCACCATCAGCTTTCTTTTATGCACCCACTTTGTCCTCAGTGATCGAGTCAGGACAGGCTGGTGTGCTTCTTCCATGTGGGTTTTGTTGTTTCTCAGACAGATGGCTGCTTGTTTATCTTCAGGCCTTTAAGACTTCAGATACTATATCTTTTGGTAGCCGGGCACCATCAGCTTTCTTCACCACATTTGCTTGTGCCCCCATTGTCTTCAGTGATCGTGCCAGGAAGGTGAGCATCTCAGACTGTCAAATTGTTAGAACAAAGTGTTCTTGTGTTGAGGGAGTATATGAGCAGGGGCCCACTGTCCATCTGTTTTCTTAATACTAAACCTATAAATATATGTACATAGATCTATTTCCCAGTCATCATATATAAATATATTTACATCTATATGTGCCTGTATTTAAATCTCTATGACTACCCTTTGCCCCCTACTTCTTTCCTCTATTTCTTTGTACTTTCCTCTTGTCCCACTATCATGTTCAGCCTTCATTTGGGTTTTAGGAATTCCTCTCAGTTACATTGCCCTTGATCCAGCTCTGCCAGATCTCTTACACCCTCTTTATCACTGATTTTGGATCACTTGTTGTTCCCTAGTCCCTGGATTTTTTAACATCCACTTCCTTTTCCCCCACCTCCCCTACTCCTATGTCCCCCCAAAACTGTCATCCCGTTGTTCTCTCTTCTGGCTTATTTATCCCGCCTATCCCTTCCAGCTAGACATGCTATGTACCACCACAAGACTGAACACAACGAAGCAACAATAGAAAGTAAAACAATAGCAACAACAAGAACACACACACACAATCATAAATAGTTCAGGGTCTATTTGTTGTCCTTCACGAGTGCTTTCCAGTTGATTCTGATGGGGTGCCATGCCCTGGCACCGCATCTATCCCTGGGCACTTCATTGCTCTGCTCCCCCCGCTGCTCTGCTGCATGCCCCCGATGGATTCATTCTTGCTCATATCCCCAGTGCTAATAGATTGCCTACCAAGCAGTTAAGCATTTGATAAATATTGTTGACTAATGAGGTAGGGATATTATTTCCATTACCTGGCAATGCATTTGAGACATCAAATTCACTGCCGGCCTGTTGAGTCTGACTCATAGAGACCCTATGCACAGAATAGAACTGCCTCTGTGATTTTCCAAGACCGTACATCTTGACAGCAGCCCTGGAATAGAAAGGAATGAGCAATAAAAAACCCTCATCTTTCTCCCTCAAAGCAAATGTCAGGTTCCAAATGTTGAGCTTGTGGTTAGCAGTCCAGTGTATAGCCCACTATGCCACTGGGGCTCAGAGAGGTTACACAGTGTGTCAAGAGTCAGAGAGTACGCAGTCAGGCCCAGATTTGTCCTAATATTTGTCTGATACCAGATTCAGTGCGCTGTATAGCAGGGCTGGCAATGATAAAAATGCCATGCAAACATGGTGGGACATGGTATGGGTATGAGGGAGGACAGAGAGACTCAAATGTAGCCTTTTGTTTATTTGTACTTTGGGACTGGACTTTAAAATGTTCCCTTTGGGGTCAGGGGTTGGATCAGTATTTGAGTCTGGATCAGTATTTTTCCATACCCATGACACCTTGATGGTGGCATTGTGTGAGTTGGGAACGAAGGGTGTGGGGATAAGGAAAAAGTACAGGCAGACAGGCATAGACTTGGGAAAGAGCAGCAAGCAATGAGGTTACTTTGAAACTCGAAGGCAGTGGAGATGGGAGGCTAGCACCACCTGGTGGTCCTATAGCAATTCGTTAAGGCTCATTTTAAGTGGGCAATAAGAGCTTTGTGTGAGCCAGATACTGTAACTAGCATGATCAAGTTTAATCTTCACACAAACCCAGATGTGGAGAGTACACAGTTAGGCAGTGGCAGAGCTCGTCCTCAGAGCTGGGTCTATCTCTCCAGTGTTCATACTTTTTCTGCTATTCCATAAAGCTGTGTGCTGAAACCAAAATGAGCACAGGGACCAAATTAGGAGGGAGAAGGGGAAGTCCAAACCCTGACCAGTTATGTTCACCAAAAGCATCAAGGCACATGACTCTGTGCTCTGATGGCCCAGGCCTCGCTGCTCTCTTCTCTCAGGCTTCCTCTCAAGTTGTTGACAAACAGTTTGCAATGATAGCAAGATCACCTGTCATGTTTCAGAAATAGATCCCATTGGCTCAGCACCTTATCTCTGAGCACCTCCCCTCACTCTGCCTCTCATTTACAGCAAGTTCCTGGACAACGTTGAAGGCTACTCGCTTAGGCTCTTTTCTGCCCAGGTAAGAACATTTAGAAAGGACACACACAAATGGAAGGGATTTGGATGGAAAATAGTTTGAGTCTTTTTCTAGAACAACATTCTAGTGTGGATTTATAAAATGTTTAAATAAACTACATATGTCCCTGAAATGTTTTAACTCCTGGTCCTACTGCCTAATTACGAACTATGAGATCTTGGGTCGATCACATCCTTGCCCTGCTGACGGGGTTCCTCATCTAGAAATAGAGCTAATAATTTCTTTATTCTAGAGGCATTGGGAAACTTAAAAGAAAAGCTGTCCATACCATGCCATCAGCCACAGTATCCGATGCATAATAGGTATGTAATATTACAGGGAAACCCATGAGAGCCTGGACTGGATGGGGTTTTTTTCAGAGAGTCTCACGAGTGTTCTGCCTTTGGCAGGGTACAGTCTTACCACTTTTCTAGCACTCATTTTAGTGGGAACCATTTGAGTTTTCCTCTTCTAAGTGTTTTCTGCCATGCACTGGCTCCATTTTCCCTCATAGCATTACGTACAATGTAGAATGTGCTACTCCATCAGATCTCATTTTTTTGTGAATAAATGATACATAACTATTACAGGATTTCATTTATTTACAGGTAGTCTCTAATTTGGGATATATTCGCGTTACACGGAGCTGCACTTACAACCATTCGCGGGGTCATGTTTTGCTGTGTACGATCTCAGCACGGGAAAGTATCGTGAGTGATTATGAAGAAGAGGGACTCGGTGGCTGCAACGCTGGGCTCCGGCATAAGAACAGGACCGGGCAGCGTTTCACTCCGTCGGGCATAAGATCATATGTCTCAGAAGTGACTTGATGGCACCTAACAACAACAACAACTATGAAGAAAGACTAGGGTGTCTGCGTCTGAGGAACTCACCACTGTAAACCTTATGAAAACTAGCAGATTATGGCCAGACATACTGAAAACCTTATGAATAGCAGCAGAATTTTGTGAAATACAGTGCTGGAAGATGAGCCCCTAATGTCAACAGTACTCAAAATATGACTGAAGAACTGCCTTCCCAAAGAAGAGTAGGCTCGAGTGATATGGATGGAGTAAAGTTTGGGACCTTCACTAGCTGACCGACCATGACCCAAAATGATAACAAACAACTGCCAAAATGTATTATTAATCAGAATGTGTAATGTATGTAGTATAAATCTAGGAATATTGGAACTCATAAAAAGTGAAATGGAATGCATAAAGATTTATAGGCTAATATTAGTAAGCTGAACTGGATTTGTGTTGGCAATTTGGAATCAGACAGTGATATTTTGACCATGCTGGGAATGACAAATTCAAGAGGAATGGTATAGCATTCATCCTCCAAAAGAACTTTTCAAGATCCATCTTGAAGTACAATGCTCTCTGTTGTAGGACAATATCTAGAAGCATACAGAGAACTCCAGTTAATAACAAGTGTTATTCAAATTTATGCACCAACCACTAAAATCTGGGAGGAAGGAATTGAAGACTTCTACAAAATTATTGAGTCTGAAATTGCAAACAAGACTCCTTGCTCAGTACTGGTGAGCAGAACCCCAACGTGTGAAACAAAGAGGAGGGAACAGCAGTTGGAAAGAATGGCCATCATGACAAACATGAAGTTTCCCAGACCAGTGACTTCTTCCAAATACCAACAGTGACTGTACATGTGGACTTCTTCAGCTGGAAAACACAGAAATGAAAGTAACTACATCTATGGTAAAAAATGACAGAGAAGTTCAATATCAGCAGTGAAAAACAGGCCAGGGGCTGATTGTGGAAAAGACCATCAATTGCTCCTATGTAAGTTCAGGTGGAAACTGAAGAAAATTAACATAAGTCCACGAGAACCAAAATATGACATTGAGTATATTCCACCTGAAGTTTGAGAACATCTCAAGAAGAGATTTGACTCATTGTACATTACTTAGCATGCTGTGAGATGACGACAAGAGCACCAGCAGACATGAATAAAGCAAAAGGTCATGTGATAACTGGGTTTAAGATAACTTGTCTTGGCCCGGAGTCTGAATGGTTTGACAGGGCCCGATAATCCTCCATGATGTTGCCTACCAATGTAATCAACCTCATGATAGGATTTGCTGTGGGCAGAAAAGCAGTTGTAAGAGGATGGAAGTGGAGTGTATCTCACAGGCTTGATGCAATGGAAAGGACATTTCCTTGGGTGTATGACCTACTCCGACATAAGCATACTTTGTGGGAAAATCTTGTCTCTTCATGCAGATATGAATCCTGCATTTATTTCATTAAACTCTGGTTCTTTGTACTTAAGCCAACAGGCCATCATTTTGCCTATGTGCCCTGGAGCTATTAGTGGCCTGCCATATTACCTGCTGACCTTGGATTAATTCACCTCTATTTCCACTAGCGTGTGGCCTTCCTGAATTGAGATTCATCTTTCTGCTTCCTGATTCATCATCTCCAGCAGCTATATAGGCCAGGAAAAACCTCAAACTTAACATCTGACCCATGGGCTTGAATCAGACTGGACTGGTCCACTTTTACAATGGTGTGGGCGACCTTTCTTGATATACATTTCTTTCTTTGTATACACATATAAGCTAGGGAACTTACCTTAATAAAGTCATTAAAAGACAAGAAATAAAGAAAAAAACAAAGTGAATGCCAGAAGAAATTCTGAAACATGCTCTTGATTATATCTTGATTATAGAATAGTTAAAGCAAATGGAATAAATGATGAAGTAAAAGAGCTGAACATCAAATTTCCAAGGGCAGCTTGAGAAGTCAACATAAAGTATTATAATGCAATGCAATGGAAGAAAAAAACACCCTGGAACTAGAGAACCTAAAGGAAAGAACATGCTCATCATGTTTTGAAGAAAAATTTCAGGTGAATTGATCAAAAATTTTAAGCCTCAAGTTACAATACTGAAAAAGCTATGGGTAAAATATTGAAAGATGCAGAAAGCATCAAACGCAGATGGAAGGAATACACAGAGTCCCTGTACAAACTATTATCATTAAATCATTTCAAGAAGCATCGTATGATCAAGAACCAATGGTACTGAAGGAAGAAATCTAAGTTGCACTGAAGACAATGGTGAAAAACAAAGCTCCAGGAACTGACAGATTGCCAATTGAAATGTTCCCAAAAGCTGAGAAGTCCCTGGCATCACTTGCACACCTATGCTAAGAAATTTATGACAGGTACCTGGTCAACCAACTGGAAGAGATCCATACTTGTGCCCATTCCAAAGAAAGATGACCCAACAAAATGCAGAAATGATTAAATGATATCATGACTACTACATACAATTTAATTTTTACTGAATATCCTTCAACAACAGTTTCAGAAATACATCAACAGGGAGCTGCCAGAAATTCAAACCAGATTCAGAAGAAGATTTGGCCGGAGGGCTATCATTGCTGATGTCAGATGGGTCATGGCTGAAAGCAGAGAATGCCAAAAAGATGTTTACTTGTGTTTTACTGATTAGGCAAAGGTGTGGATAGTAACAAACTACGGATATCATTGAGAAGAGTAGGAATTCCAGAGCACTTCATTGTGCTCATGGACAATCTATACATAGACCAAATAGCAGTTGGCCAAACAGAAAAAGGGAATATTGCATGGTTTAAAATCAGGAAAGGTATGAATCAGGGTTGTATCCTTTGAACAGATATATTCAATCTGAATGCTGAGAAAAGTATCTGAGAAGTTGGACTATATGAAGAAGAACATGACATCTAGATTTTTTTAAAGGGTTTATTAGCAATTTGTGATATGCAGATGACACGATCTTGCTTACTGAAAGTGGGGAAGTTGAAGCACTTGCTGATGAAGATCAAGGACTGCAGCCTTCAGTATGGATTGTAACTCCATATAAAGAAAACAAAATTTCTCACAACCGGGCCAATAGACAGAACTATGATTAATGAAGACTGTAATATTGAAATTGTCAAGCATTTCATCTTGCTTGGATCCACAATCAAGGCTCATAGAAGCAGTAGAGAAGAAAGAAAATCTGCAGCACAAGGTGGGGTAGAAAAGGGGAACCGATTACAAGGATCTACATATAACCCCCTCCCCGGGAATGGACAACTGAAAAGTGGGTGAAGGGAGATGTTGGACAGTGTAAGAGATGACAATATAATAATAATTTATAAATTATCAAGGGTTCATGAGGAAGGGGTGGTGGGGAGGGAGGGGGTAAAATGAGGAGCTGATAGCAAGGGCTCAAATAGAAAGCAAATGTTTTGAAAATGATGATGGCAACAAATGTACAAATGTGCTTGACACAGTGGATGTATGTATGGATTGTGATAAGAGTTGTATGAGCCCCCAATAAAATGATTTTTTTAAAGTGTTAAAGAGAAAGGATATCACTTTGAAGACTAGGTGTACCTGACCAAAGCCAGGGTATTTTCACTCGCTTCATATGCATGTGAATGTTTGGCAATGAGTGAGAAATCTGGAAAAACCATCAATGCATTTGAATTTTGGTGCTGGGGTACAATATTGAAAGTACCAAGGAATGCCTGAAGAACAAACAAATCTCTATTGGAAGAAGTGCAGCAAGAATGTTCTTGAGAAACATGAGTGGTTTTGTTCTGGGTCTTTGATGCCTGATACCTGATCCCTTTGACACATCGTGATCACACAGGCTGGTGTGCTTCTTCCATGTGGGCTTTGTTGCCTCTCAGCTAAATGGCCGCTTGTTTATCTTCAAGCCTCTAAGACCCCAGGCACTATATTTTTGATAGCCGGGCACCATCAGCTTTCTTCACCACATTTGCTTATGCACCTATTTTGTCTTCAGCAATCATGTCAGGAAGGTGAGCATCACAGAATGCCGGATTATTAGAACAAAGTGTTCTTGCTTTGAAGGAGTACTTGGATCGAGACCCAATGTCCATCTGCTACCTTAATACTTAACATATAAATATAAGTACCCTATATACTCATGTATAAGTCGAGTTTTTCAGCACATTAAAAAAATCATTTTATTGGGGGCTCATACAACTCTTATCACAATCCATACATACATCAATTGTGTCAAGCACATTTGTAAATTCATTGCCCTCATCATTCTCAAAATATTTGCTCTCCACTTAAGCCCTTGGTATCAGTTCCTCATTTTTTCTCACTCTGTCCCCGCTACCCCCTCCCTCAGCACATTCTTTAATGCAGTTTTTGTGGTAAAATTTGGTACCTCGGCTGATATTAGGGTTGGCTTATACTTGAGTATATATGGTACATAAATCTGTTTCTTTATCGTTATATGTAAATATATTCACATATATACATGCCTGTATTTAGACCTCTATAAATGTCCTTTGCCTCCTGGTTCTTTCCTCTTTTTCCTTTTCCTTTCCTCTTGTCCCATATCATATTTGACATTCATTCAGGTTTCAGTAATTCCTTGCTGTTACATTGCGCTTGATTAAGCCCCAATAGGCATCTTACGCCCTTCTCTACATCAATTTTAGTACATTTGTTGTTTGTTCCCTTGTCCCTGGGTTGGTTGACACACACACCCTTTTCTTTCTCCCACCTCCTCTTCTCCTGTTCCCACCCTCCCCACCATCTGTCCCATTGTTTTCTTCTCCAAATTGTTTATTCTTCATATCTTATCTAGATAGTCATGCAAAGACATTAATAAATGCAAAGCTAAGGCAAAACCAAACAAAACAACAAAGGAATACCAATGTGAATGGGAGCGGGGCACAGAGTGAAGACCCTAAGCCCATCTGTAGACAATTGGACATCCCCTTAAAGAAGGGCCATGGAAAGGAGATATGCCAGTCAGGGTGCAGTGTAGCATCATTGAAACATACAACTTTCCTCTAGTTATTTAATGCTCCCCCTCCCCCACTATTGTGACCGAATTCTACCTTACAAACCTGACTAGATCAGAACATGTATACACTACAGATAAGAGTCTGAAACACAGGGAATCCAGGACAGATAAACCCCTCAGGACCAATAATGAGAATAGAGATACCAGGAGGATAAAGGGAAGGTGAGGGGAGAAAGGGGGAATTGATCACAAAGATCGACATACATACAACCCCTTCCCAGGGGGATGAACAACAGAAAAGCGGGTGAAGGGAGTCAGTGGATGATGTGAGATATGACAATAATAATTTTAATTTATCAGGGGTTCCTGAGGGAGGGAGGGTGGGGAAAGGAGGGGAAATGAGGAGCTGGTATCAAGGGCTTAAGTAGATAGACAACGCTTTGAAAATGATGATGGCAGCATATGTACAAATGTGCTTGACACACTGGATGGATGGATGGATGGACGGATGGATGGATTGTGATAAGAGCCCCCAGTAAAAGTATTTAATTAAAAATAAGAAAGAAAAAAACATGAGTGGTGAGACTTTGTCTCACATAATTTGGACATGCTATCAATGCACTGTAAAAGAACATCATGTTTGATAAAGCAGAAAGACAGTGGAAAAAATATTTGAGGAGATGGACTGACACAATGTGTTCAATACTGGACTCAGTACAAAAATAGTGGGAATAGGGTAGAATTTTGTTGTTGTACATAGAGAGACTATGAATAGGAACCTATTTGGGTGCGTATTAACAACAACAACAACAACAACAACAACAACAGTAGCAATATGTACCATATACAAAGTAAGCACATAACTTACTGATGTTATCATTATCAGATGTAATTTATCAAGATGTTATTGTTGTTGCTGTTGTTAGTTGCAGTCAAGTCCACTTTGATTCATAATGACCCTGTGTACAACAAAACGCTGCCTGGTACTATATCTTTTAAAGTATTGGTATGTGTGATCCCATGCTTGCAACCAAGGTGTTGATTCATATGCTTGAGGATCTTCCTTTTTTTTACTGACACTCTAACAAGCATGATGTCCTTTTACAGGGATTGGTCTCTCTTGATAAAAGGATTGATTTTTGCTGATAATATGTCCAAAGTGTGGGAAACAAAATCTCGCCATATTTGCTTCTAAGGAATACTCTGGTTGTATTTCTTCCAAGGCAGATTTGTTTGTTCTTCTGACAGTCTATGGAAGCAGTTCTCAACGTGTGGGTCGTGACCCCTTTGAGGGTAGAACGACCCTTTCACAGGGGTTGGCCAATTCACAACAGTAGCAAATTTACAGTTATGAAGTAGCAATGAAAATAATTTTATGGTTGAGGGGTCACCACAACATGAGGAACTGTATTAAAGGAGTGCGGCATTAGGAAGGTTGAGAACCACTGGTCTATGGTATTTTCAATATTCTTCACCGACAGCTTTCATATGCATATGAGTGATTGAACATAACATTATTAGTATCAGGTGCATTTAGACCTCAAAGTGACATCTTTGCTCTTTAATACTTTTAATCGATCTTGTGCAGCATATTTGTCCAATGCAATATGCTGTTTGCTGTCTTGACCACTGCTTCTATGAGCATTGATTGCAGATCCAAGTCAAATTAAATGCTTGACAATTTCAATCCTTTCTTCATTCACCAGACTGCTATCTATTGGTCCTTTTGTGAGTGTTTTTGTTTCCTTTATATTAAGTTATAATCCATAGAAAAGGCATCAGCAAGTGCTTCAAATTCTCCTTGCTGTCAGGATGCAAGGTTGATAATAAGCCTTCCTCCATTCTTAATGCCAGCTTCTCTGATTTGCTCAGCATACACTTTGAATGAGTATGTTACAACCCTGATGCACACTCTTCCTGATTTTTGTTTTGTTTTGTTTTTTTGTTTTTTTTCCACTTTATTTATTTATTTTTTATTTATTTTATTTATTTATTTTTTTCTCTTTTTTAACATTTTATTAGGGGCTCATACAAGTGTTATCCCAATCCATACACACATCAATTGTGTGAAGCGCATTTGTACATCGTTTCTCAAAACATTTTCTCTCCATTTAAACCCCCGACATTAGG
>NW_022103917.1:14324868-14339559 GCF_000313985.2 Echinops telfairi
GGGCACCATCAGCTTTCTTCACCACATTTGCTTATTCACCCGCTTTGTCTTCAGCGGTTGTGTCGGGAAGGTGAGCATCATCGAATGCCAATTTACTAGAAGAAAGTATTCTTGTGTTGAGGGAGTACTTGAGTGGAGGCCCAATGTCCTTCTGCTACCTTAAAGCAGTCATCATTTCCTTATTCTGTCAAATGATAGTTTCTTGCTCTATGTCCAGATACCACATGAGCATAATTAAGTATTCTGGGATTCCTATTCATCTCAGTTCTATGCATAGTTTATCATGATCCACCCAGTCCAATCTGCCTTTGCCGAATCAATAAAGCACAAGGATCATCATTCTGATATTCTCTCCTTTAAGCCAAGGTCAATCTGATATCAATAATGATAGTCCTCATTCCATGTTCTTTTCTGAATCTGATTTGAATTTTTGGCAGCTCCCTGTCAATCTACTGATGCAACTATTTGAAGGATTTTCAGCTAAAGTTTACTTCTATGTAATATTACGGGTATACTGTAGTCAATAATTTTTTGCCTTTGTTTGGGTTACCTTTCTTTGGAATAGGTACAAATATTAAACTTTTCCAGTTGATGGACCAAGTAGCTGTCTTTCAAATTTCTTGGCATAGGCAAGTGATTGTTTCCAATGTTGCATCAGTTTGTTGAAACCTTTCAATTGGTTTTATGTCGATTCCTGGAACCTCGTTTTTTTTCCCTAATGACTTCAGTTCAGCTTAGACTTCTTCCTTTAGTTAGTACCATTGTTTCTGATCATATGCTCCTTATTGAAATGGTTGAGTATTAACGTTTCCTGCCTCATTCAATATTTTGCCCATGGATTCTTTCAACATTGCAACTCGAGGCTTTAATTTTTTTCTTTAGTTCTTTCAATTTAAGATAAGTTGAATGTATTCTACCTTTTTGGTTTTCTAATGCTAGATTCTTGCACATTTCATTATAATATTTCCTTTTTCTTCTTGAGATCCCTTTTGAAATTTTCTATTCAGTTATTTCACTTTATCATCATTTTCATTTTGCCTTGGCTACTCCAAGAGAAGCTTCAGAGTCTCTTCTGACATCCGCTTTCATCTCTGCTGCTTTTTAAGTGAACTTTTAATGTCTTCATTATGATGTTCTTTTAAAAGAATAGTTTAATTGACATATAATTCACATATCATACACTTTGATAGTTCAGTCATATGAAAAGGAATCGTATAGTCATCAGTACAATCATTTCCTTCCTTCTAGTACTCCTTATTAATGCCCTATTTCCCTCTAACCTCCCCTGCCATTTCCCCAATAATCCATTAATCCAGTTACTGTCTCTATAGATTTACCTATCCTGGATTTCATATACTGGATAGCATAGAAAAACAACCCAAAAGAACAAACAATTTTTAAGTCAAATGAAAATAAACAAGAACACAATAAACCAGAGAAATAGCTTCAATCAAGAAAACGCAGGAAACATTAAAAATGAGAACAAATTTGAAATGAGTCAAAAGGGAGATCAAATGATCAGTTTACTTTAACCTAATGTTAATATTTTTACCTAATCACATCTGCCACAATTGAGTTCACATGCCTAGACTATGATCAGGGGGATTCACCAGAAACTTAATCCATGTAGGGACGCTGCAAATTGATTTAGGGCTTCCACTGTCATCCATAGATTTCTGCAAATTGGGTATTCAGAATTTAAGCTCTGTCATCAGTCGCTCATTCGGATTTGGATTTTATAATTTATCATCCTAGGATCACACACGCTGGTGTGTTTCTTTCATGTGGATTTAGTTGATGCCTCACTTAGATCACTTATTTCTTTCTTTTTTTTTTTAACACAAGTTTTTAAGACACCATACATTATTCTTTTTTTATAGCTGGGCACTATCTACTTTCTTCATCACACTTTACTATAGCACTAATATAAATGATGTTCTTGATGTCCTCTTACAGATCATCAGGACTTCCATCGTGAGTATTTACTGTGTCAAATCTGTTTTTGAGATGTTCTCAAAACTCAGATGGGATAGGCTCAAGGTCATACTTTTTTAAATCATTTTATTGGGGGCTCATAAAACTCTTATCACAATGAATACATACATCAATTGTCTAAAGCACATTTGTACATTCGTTACCGTCATCATTCTCAAAACGTTTGCTCTCCACATAAGCCCCTGACATCAGCTCCTCATGTTTCCTCTCCCTCCCTGCTCCCCCCCCTCCATGAACCCTTGATAATTTATAATTTATTATTTTGTCATATCTTACACTGTCTGATGTCTCCCTTCTCCCACTTTTCTGTTGTCCATCCCTCAGGGAGGAGGTTATATGCAGATCCTTGTAATCAGTTCCCCCTCTCTACCCCACCTTGCCTGCACACTCCCTGTATCGCCGCTCTCACCACTGGTCCTGAAGGGATCACTTGTCCTGGATTCCCTGTGTTTCCAGTTCCTATCTGTACCAGTATACATCCTCTGATCTAGCCAGATGTATAAGGTAGAATTGGGATCAGGATAGTGGGTAAGAAGGAAGCATTTAGGAACTAGAGGAAAGTTGTATGTTTCATCGTTGCTACACTGCACCCTGACTTGCTCGTCTCCTTCCTGAGACCCTTCCATAAGGGGATGTCCAATTGCCTACAGATAGGCTTTGGGTGTCCACTCCACACTTCCCCCCTCATTCACTATGGTAAGATTTTTTGTTCTTTGATGCCTGATGCCTCATCCCTTCGACACCTCATGATCATACAGACTGGCGTGCTTCCTCCATGTGGGCTTTGTTGCTTCTGATCTAGATGGTCGCTTGTTTACCTGCCAGCCTTTAAGACCCCCAAACACTATATCTTTTCATAGCCGGGCACCATCAGCTTTCTTCAACACCTTTGCTAATGCACCTATTTGTCTTCAGCGATTCTATCGGGGAGGTGAGCACACAATGATATGATTTTTTTTCTTTGATGCCTGATAATTGATACCTTTGGCACCTCATAATCACATAGGCTGGTGTGCGTCTTCCATGTGGGGTTTGTCGCTTCTCAGCTAGATGGCCGTTTGTTTACCTTTAAGACCCCAGACGCTATCTATATCTTTTGATAGCCAGGCACCATCAGCTTTCTTTACCACATTTGCTTATGCACCCATTTGTCTTCAGTGATCGTATCTGGGAGGTGAGCACACAATGTTATGTGTTTTTGTTCTTTTATGCTTGATAACTGATCCCTTAGGCACCTTGTGATCATACAGGCTGGTGTGCTTCTTCCATGTGGGCTTTGTTGCTTCTGAGCTAGATGGCCTCTTGTTAGTCAAGGTCATATTTTTGCTCTCATGGACTTAAGACAAAATCTTCAGTTGCCACTTGAACTTACACATTAGCAATTGATGATCTGTTCCAAAGCTGGCCCCTTGCTTCATTTTAGCTATTGATTCTGAGATTCTCAATCATACCTCTACACACTTGCAATCATTTTGATTCCAGTGTATTTGTTCCATAAAGGAAGCCCTGGTGGCATAGTGTTTACAAGTTGGGCTGCAATATGAAGGGTGATTAGTTTGAAACTACCAGCCACTCCAAGGGAGAAAGACAGGGCTTTCTACTCCCATAGACTTATAGTCTCAGATACTCACCCTGGTAGTTCTACCTTGTCCTATAAGGTGGCATTGACTGGATGGTAGTGAGTTTGGTTTTAGTATTTTTGGTATTCCATAAGGTGAGGTCCACTTGCATAGTTTCCATTTATGTTGTAGAAAAAGGACATTTGCAATGAAGGAGTTGTTGATCTTGCAAATTTCTATCACGTTATCTCCAGCTTTGTTTTTTCAATCACTGAAGCTATATATTCCAAGTACTGGTCTTTCCTCTTTTTTTTCGTTTTTACAACTTTTGATTTCCGATCATTAGTGACTGTCAATGCATTTTCATTGTAAGTTTGATCAATTTCAGACTAAAGTAACTGACAAAATTCTTCAATATTTTCATCATTGACTTCAGTTATTGGTGTACAAATTTGAATAATAGTTATATCAACTTGTCCTTCTTGTGTTGTTGTTAGGTGCCATCGAAGTGCATCTGACTCATAGCAACCCGACATATAACAGAACAAAATACTGTGCCATCCTTACAATGGTTAGTTTTAAGACCATTGTTGAAGCAACTGTGTCAATCTATCTACTTGAGGCTTTTTTTCTTTTTCACTGACTCTCCACTTACCACGCATGGTGTCCTTTTACAGGGACTGGTCTGTCCTGATAGCATACCCAAAGTATGACGTTCTCCCATCCTCCCTTCTAAGGAGCATTCTGGTTGTCCTTCTTCCAAGACTAATTGCTTTGTTCTTCTGGCAGCCACAGGACATTCAATATTCCTCTCCAACAGCATAATCCAAATGCTTCTATTCTTTTTCTTTTTTTCACCTAAATGCATCTATTCTTCTGTGGTCTTTATTCATCGCCCAACTTTCACATGCATATGAGGCCATTGAAAAATAGTGACTTTGGTCAGGCACACCTTACTCTTCAACATGACATCTTTGCTTCTCAACACTTTAAGAGGTCTTCTGCCATAGATTTTCAGAGTCCAATATGGCATTTTATCTCTTGACTGCTTTTTATATGATCATTGATTGTGGATCCAAGCTGAAATCCTTGAGCACGTCAACCTTTTCTCTGACTATCAAGATGCTACCTATTGGTCCAGTTGTGAGGATTTCAGATTTCTTTACATTGAGTTGCCATCTGTACTTTCATTTTGATCAAATGTTTCAAATATTCTTCACTTCAGCAAGCCAGGCTGTGGCATCTGCATATCCCAGATTGCTAGTGTGTCTTCCCCCGATGCTGACGTAGCATTCTACTTCAGCATTCAGCTTCTCAGCCCTGACTCAAACATTTCCTGATTGTGAAGCACACAGTATTACCTTGTTCTGTTCTTCCTTGTAAGTATATAAATATTACCCTATCACAGACAGTATTGTACTCCAGGATACATCTTGAAATGTCATTTTTGACAATGAATCAGCAACATTCCTCTTGATTTATGATCCCCAATGTGGGAAACTATATGATTATATGATTCAAAATGACCAATACCATCCCATTGCAGCTCACTAATTCTTAGGATATCAACTTTTAAGCATTCTATTTCATTTTATATGATTTCCAATATTTCTAGCTTCATATATTGTACATTCCATTTTTAATGGGTATTCATAGGTTTTCATTATTGCAAGTTGTGTTAGACTGGATTGAGTAGAGAAAAAAAAATCCAGAGACACTCATATATGTGTAGGAGAGCGCTTTATATCAAGAACACATCCCAGCCCAGTCCAGATCAAGTCCATAAGTCTGATACTAGTCTATAAGTTCCTCTTCAGACTCACGCAGCCACATGCAATGATGCAGAATTCAGCAATACCACCAGCTCATGGATTCAGAGTCTTGTGGATCCTATAGTGGTGAAAGCATCTCCAGGGCTCACACAGGTTTCAGCATGGCTCGACACAGAGAGAGACGGGGATATTCCCAGGACCCTCCTTATGAAAAGGCCACGTCCACAAGGAGGCTTTATCAGACAGGCTAGACTCCACCCCTACACTTCAAGTTGACATGAAGTTATGTAACTACCATATAGGTCATGCCTTGTCAGCAAATAATGGTCATAAAAACTTTGCCCCATCCATGTCGTTAAAGGGGACTTTGAGGAGACAGCTCTTCACCAATAGTATTTCAAGTGCCTTCCAACCTGAGAGACTCAGCTTTCCATAGTCTCTCAGACAGCCCTCTTCTGCTCGTCAGCAGTATGAACCCACCTGTTGCTCCAAGGGAAACAGATGAGGCTTTCTGCTTCCCTAAAATTTACAATCTTGGAAAGCCACAAGGACAATTCCACTCTGCCCTGTAGGGTCACAATGAGTTGGAATTGACTCAATGGCAGTGAGTTTTTTAATACCTCAAAAGTAGACCTCCAATTCCTTCTTCCTACATTGGAATCTCTCCCGAAAGCTGTTCACCATAGAGGGTCTTCCAGTATTTGAAATACCAGTGGCATAGCTCCCAGCATGACAAAAACCCACAAGCCACCACACTACAGCAAACTGACAGAGAAGTGGTAGTTTGAATTAGGGTTCTGGGTCATAATAGTGAATATACCATAAACTTCTAGAAGAATAAACCAATTTGTCTTTGATGATATACTTCCAGAATGCTCCTTAGCAGGAAGGATGTTGGTACTTGGTCTTAGGTGTCACGCGCGATCTCCCCGTGATAGGGAATGAAGGTGACACACGACGAAACAAATCAGTCAGGATCCTTCTGATGGCGTTATAAGCGGATTTTATTTAAGCTGCCTCTTACTCCGAGGTCAGCTGCCGAAGACCCTTCGTTCCGCAAAACTCGGGCTTATATATGCTACTTGGTGATGGGGCATCCCCGGATAGGTGCAAAGCTCTCCTGCATCATCATTGACTTTACGCGCATGCGTAATATTACTTGTTTACGAGCAGCCTCTGGCGGAATGGGCGTGACCCGGCGCCATCTTGTCATGGCAACCACACTTAGGTACTTAGGACATGCTATTAGGAGAAGCCAGTTCTGGGAGAAGGACACCATTCTTAGGAAAGGAAAAGGTTAACATAAAAGAGGAAGTCTCTTCACACGTGGATTGATTGACACAGTGGCTTCAACAATGAGTTCAGACATTGGGAGGGTGGCACAAAACTGGACATTGTTGTATGGAGGGTCCCTACAAGTTGGAACCAATGGAACAGCACCTAAGGACACCAAGACTCACTGGGTGTATGCAAATGTTCAAGACCACACAGAGAAAACTGGTACCAGACTGTTTTCACATCTCACCTTTCCCCATGCCATGGCAGCATGCATTTGACTCTGGACCACACAACTATATGTGCTATGGCACAGCACTGAATAAAGATGGGCTGGATGTGGGCATTCACCATTAGAGTTGATGGCCTAAAAATGAATTTCAGGTCACTTGTTCAGTACGCCCTACTGAGTAAATATTGGTGGCCATTCCATGGCAGACACTGACAATGGGTAAATGCCACAGAGTTTCTGTCCAGCAGAACGCTGACAGCTGCCGGTCCAGTTCCTCATTTGTTAGACTCTGAGAGGCAAAAATTGGAGCCTGTCCATGCGCATAAACAGGCAGAGATAAAGCACTTGTCCCCTGAAGGTCTGTTTGATATAAGTAATAAAACTGGAGCCTTATCTCCTCATTCCCTTCTTGAAGCAGTTAAAGGGAAAACATTGTCATCTCACATTGCAAAATCTAGCATGAACCAAAGAAACAGTTTAGCAGCCGCTAGTTTCTTTTGGTTACCGCAGCCATCTCCTTGCTGGCCACAGGAGGGCAGTCCTCCGTTTAATATTACACTCGTTTAGGCAATATCATCTAGGAAATCCTGTCATTTCTCTCCTCAAATTTAGAGAATCTGGAATTAAAGACATAATCTGATAAATATTTATCTATAATAAAAAGTAAATAAGTCTAGAATACACAAAGGGTTTACAGAATTTAACTTATAATATATAGGGTTATGACATGTATTTTTTACTGATTGGTTAAATAATGTTTACTTTTTAAGCCTCTAGAAAATGACAAGACTATAAAGAAAACCAAAAAACAACTGACATTTAGCCTATTCCAAATCATATAGCCCCTAAAAGCAGAGTAGAACTGCTCCTTAAGATTTTTGAGGATATAAAGAAGAAACTTAAAATCCCCCGTAAGTCCTCAACGCAGAGATAATCACTAGAAACCTAGATTGTCTACTGTTCCTTTTCTATGTGTAGAACAAATATCAGGATTATATTGTGTATATAAATGCTTATCTTGTGCTTTATCTTAAATCGTGAATATTTTCCCACTTCATCAAGTCAAATGCACCACCACCACCACCCCCCGCCAAGCATGATTTCACTAATAACAGTATAATATTCCAGTTTAAATATGTGCCATATCTATAAAATTCAACTTCTAGTGCAACTGTGAAAACATTGGTAGCATTTTTTTAAAGCAGAAAAGCATGAGCCATGGTCAAATGAGTTTCAAAAGCGGAATCTAATAGAACTGTTTGTTGTTTGTTTGAAACTCGTATCACAAAATAACTGAAGTAAGCTTCAGTATTAGTTTTTCTCCTTTTTCCCCGTTTATAACCACTCAGACTACTGTTTCGGTCTGATGGGTAAGGAAGATTTTTAGGGCTATGGACCTTCTCTTTCTCTCTCTTTTAAATTGTATTTATTTTTATTTCCTTTTTTATTTGTGAAGGATAACAACATACAAATAAAAGCATACTATATGTAGTCGCACAGCGCATCGCATCCAAACAGTGACAAAATTCTATTAGACCCTCCCGTGTATATTGTTCCTGTCTCTTCTTCTTTTTCTTTCCCCACTTCCCATCCCTATTTACTTCTCTGTCATGTCCATTCCCTGACCTCTCACCCCTAGCCATAGTCATCAAAGTCTTTTCCTTTGATGTGAAAACCATCTTTATTTTTTATCTCTTCTTTCATAATAATAGTGTCTTAAAATACTTATCTTTATGCGATTGTCTATCTTTGCCGAGTACAATATTTTCCAATTTTGTCCATGTCATGAGCTGTTTGACATAGTCATGATTATTTTTTAGAGAAATGTGATATTCCATTGTGTGAGTGTACCAGAGGTCGTTTATCCATTCCTCTACAGACAGGATTTTTTATTGTTTCCATGTTACTGCTATTATGGCAATTGCTGCAAGAAGCATTGGTGTGCATACACCTAGTCATGGTTTTGTTCTTTGTTTCTTTAGAGTAAACTGCCAGAAGAGAGAGATAGCAGGATCATAAAGTATTTGTATTTGCAGTTGTTTTAGGAAGCACCCTGCTGATTTCCATAATGGTTGTAGCAGTTTGCAATCCTACCAACAATGCATGCATGTTCCAGTTTCTCCACATCTTATCCAATTTTGGTTATTTTATAACAGAGTTTGTTTTCTGTTTTGTTTTGTTTTTTTAGAAACTTTTTATTTTGGTTTGGTTGCAATTTTACAAAATGAATTCGTTTCCCATTCAACAATTTATACACATTTTGTTTTGTGACATTAATTGCAATTCCCTCAATATGACAGCACTCTTTCTATTTCCTCCTTGAATTCCGCATTTCCATTCGCCTGTCTTTCCTGCACCTCTCTGCCTTCAGAACTTTGTTTTTGGACAAATGCTCCCTTTTTGTTTTCATATGGTTCATTGTTCTGAGGCATATATTCTTCTTGGGTATCATTGTTCTCTTTATAGACCTATTATTTGGATAAAAGGTGACCCCTTGGGGTGAATTCAGTTCTTATGGAACTAACATAGCGTGAGTGCTAAGCTTTCCTTTCTGCTGAGGTGTAATAGATCCTGAAGGCTGTAGTCTTTGATCTTCATCAGTAAGTGCTTCCAGTTGTCTTCATTTGGGGCAAGCAAGGTTGTATCACCTGTATCTTGTGGTTGATAATGAGGTTTCCACCAACCATATGCATTGTTCCTCTTCATCTAGTCCAGCTTCTCAGATAATTTGTTCAACATACAGATTGAATAAGTCTGTAAGCATAATGAAAGAAGGTAGCTTTGACCCTCGCCATATCCCTTATTCTGCTTGAACCACTGGGTCTTGGTCCATCTCTGTGGAGGTTCTGCACGAGCACAGCACAATGTTTTGGAATTCCCATTCTTCACGATATTATCTATAAATGCTATCATCCACACACTTGCGTGCCTCAAATCCCAGCTCATTTCCCAGAACATCTCATAAATATGTGTGATTGTGTCCTTTTCCAGTATTATAGCCCATCTTCAACCTTCAGACACACTCTGTATGCCAGGTGTACACTTTCTCTCTCTCTCTCCCTCCCTCCCTTATTTGCTTGCATTCTCTCAGTATCTGTCTCTCTCTCTCACACACAAGTACATGTTGTTCCCATCACATGGTGCACTCTTCTTTCCTACACATCTTCATCTATCCATCTCTTTGAACTCAGCTCAGATGTTACTCCTCCAAAGAGATTCTCTTTGATATAACTTCAAGTACAAGTGACCTTGTTCTGTGTCTCTATAGCTCCCTATCTGTCCACCTTGATAGTTATTTTTCCTGCTGTCTTCTAATGCAGTTACTTCCTTGGCTGTTTCTTTGACTTATCTACAGTGCCTGAAGACAGAAAACTATGTCTACCTTCAACTTTTTTTCCACCAGGGACCACAGATGTCTGACCAACAAATAGATGCACTGACTTTATCTTGCCTTTCTTTCTAAGCCTGATGTAACCAGTTGTTTAGAGGGCAGGAGTTGGGACAGTGGATGAAGAACGTGTGTCCAGCCCATGTGGAAGAAGCACACCAGCCTGTCTCAAAATGATCGCTGAAGACAAATGTGTGCATAAGCAAATGTGGTAAAGAAAGCTAATGGTGCCCGACTATCAAAAACTATAGCATCCATGGTCGTAAAGGCTTGAAGATTAACAGGCAGCCATCTAACTGAGAAACAACAAAGCCAACATGGAAGAAGCACACCAGCCGGTGTGATCACGAGGTGTCAATGGGATCAGGTATCAGGCATCAAAGAACAAAAAAATCATATCATTGTAAATGAGGGTGAGTGCAGAGTGGGGACCCCAAATCCATCTGTGGACAACTGGACATCCTCTTAAAAAGGGGTCACGGGGAGAAGACAGGCCAGTTAAGGTGCAGTGTAGCAATGATGAAACATACAACTTTCCTCTAGTTCTTAAATGCTTCCTCCTCCTCCCCCCCCCACCCCCACTATCATGATCCCAATTCTACCTTAGAAATACAACTGGACTGGAGGATGTACACTGGTATAGATAGGAACTGGAAACACAAGGAATCCAGGACAGATGAACCCCTCAGGACCAGTAGTGAGAATGGCGATACCTGGAGGGTGGAATGGAAGGTGAAGGAGAAAGAAGGAACCAATTACAAGGATCTACATATAACCTCCACCCTGGGGGATGGACAGCAGAGAAGTGGGTGAAGGGGGACGTTAAACGGTGTAAGATATGACAAAATAATAATAATTTATAAATTACTGAGGATTCATGGGGGAGGGGGGATCGGGGAGGGAGGGGAAAAATGAGGAGTGGATACCAGGGGCTCAAGTAGAAAACAAATGTGTTGAGAATGATGAGGGAAACAAATGTACAGGAGTGCTTGACACAATGGATGTATGTGTGGATTGTGAGAAGAGTTGTATGAGCCCCCAATAAAATGATTTAATAATGAGAAAAAGGACGTGTGTCCAAAATGCCATATGAGCCACCTGCAACCCTTCCCTCTGAATGCTTCTCAAGAGTGACTACCAGTCTTGTCCTGGAACCCTGTTTTGCAAGAAACACAAGGCTCCTTTCTGAGGCTCCACACACATCCGCTCTATTTCCCCAACATCCTGCCCCCAACACGGTGAGCACAGCAGGCCAAGCCCCTTGCTCCTGGCTTCAACCTCCCTACAGGTACCGTCACTCTTGATCGTTAAATGTCTGACCTGGGGGAGGGGGTGAGAAAATGGGAGAGGTGTAGGAGTTTGGGGTTGTGGTTGTCACTCAATTGTAGGAGGACAGTTAATATACTTGGAGATGACAGGCCCCCTAAGGCCATGTGTCAAGCAAGATGATTATGATTAAATCGAGCTCACCAGCTGACAAGTGGCCCTCAGACAGCAGAAAGGATCCAGCTGAACATTGTACTTCCTGGAGCAGCCCCAGGGTAGTGGACGTCAGCATCCCTGCTCGATTAATACTTGGAAACATTGCCAGAAGGAATGGGGAACTTGTTGAAAGTTGATGGACACCTTTTTGAAAGGTGAAATCCTTTTCTGTTCCCATTAAGTGTTGTTAAGGCCATTAGCAGAAAATGGAATAGAGAAATATGACCTTTGTATGGTGGATTGAGGGGCTAAGAAGATGGATGAGATAGAAATGTACTGGAAGCTGATAATAAGCACCTTGGTGAGGAGTGATAACTAAAGATTGAAAATTGACAAATGGGTCAGACTGGCAGAGACCAAGACAGAGAGGAATGGAGTGCAGTTTGCATGCTGAAGGAGATGAGGGAAAGGAATGAGACCATCAATAACCCAGCAGGGTCACCCTCACTGAGGACCAGCTAGGGATTATTCATAAGGTGGCCAGAATTTGCATGTGGAGAAGTGAGGAGATTCTATTATAAGATTAAGAGACCACTTTCCAGCTGTTGAGAGGAATAACTGTGCTAGTCTTCCCTGAGGAGTTAGGGTACCAAAGAGAAATACTCAAAACAAGAAGTCAAGAGGCCTGGCACATCTGTTCAGTTAGTTGCAAAGTGGTTGAATGACTCTAACCCTCCCTGTATCCCAGTCGGGTGTATTCTTCTAAATGACTAGTGTGAAGTTCTTTTGAAAGCTATCAAACTATATAAATTTAAGGAATCCTCATCATCATTATCACTAAGTTGAATCAAGTGAAAACATATATAGCTGTAAGAAACTATGTGTGGTTTTAATTATTCCCTCTGATGGGGGTGAGCATGTTTGTAGACTGTCTTAAAACAGGAGCAGCGCCCAAATAATTTATCTTAGCCTTTTGAGACAAATGCCTTGGTATTTTAATGCAGGGGAAGATGGTGTCGAATGTGTGTCAGGATAAAGAGGGTGACTTTCCACTTCTGACAGTTGGAGTGTCTTAGATCTTGATGCCCAGACAGTGGGAAGAAGTGGGTCACCAGGAGGCAGTGATCAAATGGTCAAGATCACGTTCTGCTGCAAGGTTTGTAAGACAGGAGAAGGATGTGAGAGTTGGTTATTTTGAATCCACTAACCTGAGATGCCGTGATCAGGTGAGGGGTCTATCATAAGTTCTCCTAGAGGCTGACTTCTGGGCCATAATTATCATTTGAATGTTATGCTAAGTATTTTATCTACACTGCCTCATTTAATCCTCACGCCCCCTATGTGGGTGAGACATTATTATTATCGTCATAAGAGAAGGAAACAGGTTCAGGGAGGTTAGTAATTTATCCAAGGTTACTTTGTTAGTAAAAGACAAACTCAAACACTGCCATCGAGTCGATGCCAACTCACAGCGCCCCTATAGTCCTGGTAGTGTAGGGCTTCCGCGTTGGTCTGCAATATGCAATGTGAGCATTTGGAAACTACCAGCCGCTCCACTGGAGAAAGATGAAGCTTTCTACTCCTGTAAGGAGTTACAGTCTTGGAAAATCAAAGGGGCAGTTGTACCTGTTTTATAGGCTTGCTGTGAGTAAAAGACAAGGTCTGGTATCAAACCCAGGCTTTAGCTCCAGAGCCTGTGCACAGACTGCTGGACAATGGCACCTGCAGAGAACGTGATTCTCATAGCAAAAGAGAGATGTATCCTACCTACCTTACTAGATAGTTGCCCTGAATGTCATTTATTACTGGAAAAATCCAGTATATTCACAGGACACAAGGAATACAACAAAGTCTCATTTACAGTCACAATTCAGATCTTACAGTGATTATGATGACGATGATGATAGAAATGACAATGGCAACAGTTAATAATTATTGATCAACTATTATGTGCCAAGCACTATACTGGTCATGTTATATATACACTCATTAATTGATCACATATTTATTGAGAACGTACTATTCACAGGTGTTGTTATACAATGGGAATGTAATGATGAATGAGAAAAATCCAGTGTCTGCTCTTAAATGGAATTTTTACATACTAGATGGGGAATACTGACTATAAGCATCGGAAAAAAATAAGGTATCAGACAGTTACTTAGCTATGGAGTAAATAAAACAGAGCAACGTAGTATGGAGGGAATTGAATGGGAGCTATATAGATGATTGGTCAGAAAAAAAACATTTATTACCTCATAAAATGTTCTCAACAGCTCCGTGATGTGCGTGGGAACTGCTGGTATGTACAGAATCACATGCCTAAGGCCTGATCGATGTGGAATAAAGAGTCTAGGAGGCTATTTTTGTTGTCAGAGTCCCTAAGTGGTGCAAACATATGACGGTCACCTGAATCAGATTTTACTTCACAGTAATTGGTTTTATTGTTATTGTCACTCTTAAGCTATCACAGGACCTAATCAATTATAAAATCCTGAAAGTGATGGGTAGAATTGCAGGGAAAGAAAATTTGGAAGTGTGAGAAAGTGGGTTTATGTTTTGGCATTGTGACATGAAGGTATCTATTGGTAACCCAGAGGCAGAGTTCCGTAAGAGTCCATAGGTGTGTGTAGTTCAGAAAAGATGCCTCAACTGAGCTATAGATTTGGGAGTTGTCAGCATATATGTAGTACCTGATGCCATGGGTCTCTGTGCTCATACTCTTAAAAAATCATAAGCCAGTCCAATCCTGAGGAAAAAAAGCATCAGATAAGTTCCAATAATAAGGAACTCTACAAAATATATGGCCCCTCAAAACTCTCAAGTTTACTCAAAACAAGGACAGTATTTAAAAACTGTCACACTCTCCAAATTGGTGGTGAGGAGGGTGTAGGAGGCCTGGGAGGGTGTGACCAAGGGTAATGTAACCGAGAGAAATGAATGAAACCCAAATGAAGGCTGAGCATGATAGTAGGACAAGAGGAAAGGAAAGAGGAAAGAGCTAGGAGGCAAAGAGCATTTATAGAGGTCTAAATAAAGGCATGTACA
>NW_022103917.1:14340468-14341699 GCF_000313985.2 Echinops telfairi
ATCTTCACTAGTACACACAGGGAATCCAGGGCAGATGATCCCTTCAGGACCAGTGGTGAGAGTGGCGATATCAGGAGGGTGTAGGGAGGGTGGGGTGGAAAGGGGAACTGATTACAAGGATCTACACAAAATATCCTCCCTGGGGGATGGACAACAGAAAAGTGGGTGAAGGGAGATGTCGGGCAATGTAAGATATAGCAAAATAATAATTTTTAAATTATCAAGGGTTCATGAGGGAGGGGGGAGAGGGGAAGGAGGGGGAAAAATGAGGAGCTGATGCCAGGGGCTTAAGTGGAGTGCAAATGTTTTGAGAATGATGAGGGCAATGAATGTACAAATGAGCTTTACACCATTGATGTATGTATGGATTGTGATAAGAGTTGTATGAGCTCCTAATAAAATGATTTAGAAAGAACTGTCAGAGTCAAGGCATGGCAACGACATTTTAATGTGGTATCCTGAATGTGATGTTGTAATATAAGAATGAAAATTGGCAAAATTAATGAAATCTGAAGAAAGCATGGACCTTAATTAACAACATTGATCCACTTGGAGTTCCTGGGTGGTGCACTTAATGTGTTCAGCTGCTACTAAAAGGTTAGAAGTTCAAGTCCACTAAGAGGTACTTCAAAAAAATGGCCTGGCAATCAACTTCTGAAAAAACAGCCGTTTAAAACCCAATGGAATAAAGTTCTATTCTGAGATCCATAATTGACTCAATGGTGATAGATATGGGCTGCAGTTGCCAGGGAGTTGATTCTAACCATGGTGACTTCATTTGTTACAGAAGAGAAATGTTCCATAAGGTTTTCTTGATTGTAATCACTATAGAAGCAGATATTCAGGCTTTCTTTCAGTGTGCCACTGAGTGGATTTGAACTACCAACTTTTAGCTTAGTAAGTTTGTAATATATATATATATGTATGTATGTATGTATGTATGTATGTATGTATGTATGTATGTGTATATATATACATGTTTCAAAAAGTGGGAAAATTATAATACTAATACTAACTTTTAAAACAGATTTATTGGCATATAACTCACAAACCATATAATCCAATTGTCCAATTGTATCAAGAAGGATTGTACAAGCTTCACCACAGTCAATTTTCTTCATTCTTGTACTCATTGTTATTAGCTTCCCATCTGAGTTAGTTAATTGTGCCAGCCTGGCCGATAATCACATGTGGGGCTGGTTGAAAGGCGGAGGGATAAATGGGTGGTGAA
>NW_022103917.1:14341830-14343428 GCF_000313985.2 Echinops telfairi
GGCATCATTGCCTCTGTTTTGTGAGGTGGAGGACTTTGTGGACTGGTGTTGGGTTAATGGGTTAATGTTGGACTTGTGGGCTTGGGCAGCATTGAGCTGGGATGTTTTCATGATGCACCTTTTTTTTACATAAAACTCTCTCTTATACATGAGTCGCTTTGGATTTGTTTCTCCAAAATACCTAGACTAATACACCATCTCACCCCCCCTAATATCCCCTGCCATACCCCCAAGAAACCATTAATCCAGTTACTGTGTCTATAGATTTACCTAGCCTGGTTTTCATGTATGGAAAACATTAATAAAAAAATAACAAAGTAAAACAGAGGAAAGGCAATAAAATCTTCATCAAATGAGTAAAAAGAGAACCCACAGACTGGCAAAAAATCCTTAGCAATAACATAATGGACAAGGGATTAATCTCTGAAATATGTAGAAAACAAGACTTCAATAAGTAAAAATGAGTAATTGAATTAAAAGGTGGACAAAGGACATGGACAGTTTCCAAAAGATGACATCCAAGTGGCTAACAAATATGTGAAAAAATGCTTATGATCACTAGCAATACAGGAGATGCAAATCAAAACAATCCTACACTGACAATGACAAAAACAACAAATGCTGGAGTGGGTGCAGAGAGATGTGAACCCTCATACACTGTTGATGGGTCTGTAAATATGCACAATCATGTGAAATGGTACTACCTCAACAACTGGAAATAGAAATCCCATATGAGTCAGCAATACTTCTGCAGGGTATGTACTCTAAAGAAGTAAGCAACATATGCATTCTTGTGTTCATCGCATAGCAAAAAGTTTAAAATAATCCAACAGTACAGGAGTGGATAAAGAAACTTTGGTACATACATGCAACGGAATATTATTTATTATTAAAAAAAAAACAATGATTAAACCACAAGGAATCTCATGGCATACATGAATCAAGGAACATTATGCTGAGTGACATTAGTCAATCACGAAATACTACGAATGAATCCACTACTATTAGAATGAAAGTACTGGATGTTAGTCAATCACAAAATACTAACTTATTTTGTCCACTACTATAAGAATAAAAACCAAGACAAAGACTTGCATATCAAAGGGAATTTACTTTGGAGGGTGCCAGGGGAGGGTGGGCAAGGGTGGAAAGATGAAGCAACAGACTAGAAGGATGACGTGTATTTATTTGAGTGAAAAGGAAGATAGAGATCCATATGATGGAAAAGAGAAATCAGGGGAGGGGTATAGAATATGAGGAGGGGCTGATGAATGGTTTGAACTATTTGTAATAGACAGGGTTCTCTAGAGAGATAAAACCAAATTGCTGATAATTTAATATATTTATTTATACAGATAATTATATATATAAGAAGAAATGAACTGTTAAATCATATACAGATAAATATATAATACAATAAATGAATAGTTGAATTATAAAGCACTACAAAAGGCTCAGTGCAACTCACTCCTGTGAGAGAGAGTTGTGAGAGACTAGCAGTCCTTCAAGTCTAATCTGCTGCCAGATCTTCCTCTATTTGTAGAGAGAGCTAGGCTATGTCGTCAGCACAGCAGCCAATCACAAGGCAGGTCACCAAC
>NW_022103917.1:14344864-14377234 GCF_000313985.2 Echinops telfairi
AGGGAGGGGAAAAATGAGGACCTAATGTCGGGGGTTTAAGTGGAGAGAAAATGTTTTGAGAATGATGTACAAATACGATTTACACAATTGATGTGTGTATGGATTGTGATAACAGTTGTATGAGCCCCTAATAAAATGTTTTTTAAAAAACTGAACTGAATAAAAATAGGAATATGTACGACATATCAAACTTTATGGGAAGCAGATAAATACCCTGTTTCTCCCCAAATAAGGCAGTGTCTTATATTATTTTTTCCTCCCAAAGATGCGCTAGGTCTTATTTTCAGGGGATGTCTTATTTTTCCATAAAGAAGAATATGGTACGCATTTATTGTTTTATTATTTTATTAAAAGAGACCTCACACTTCCTGTCTGTTCCAGCTGTGCTGTGGCCAACAGTGAGGTGTGCAGCAGCACCTGCTGCTACGGTCCAGAGTCCAGAGTTACGGTAGCTTGGGGGGGGGCGCTTATTTCAGGGAGGTCTTATTTCCAGGGGGATGCCTTATATTTCAGTGAGAGGCAAAACTGTAAATAGGTCTTATTTTCGGGAGATGCCTTACTTTCGGGGAAACAGGGTAGTACTACAGGGAGATTTATAGCACCAAACACACTAGAAATTATTAAATGTCTTCAAATCAATAATCAAAGTTCCTGCCTCAAGAAGCTGAATGAATGAAATAAATCCAAAGCAAAAAGTAGAAAGAAAACAATAAACACAAGAACAAAATTAATGAAATTGAAAACAATGAAACAAAAAGTTGGTACATTAAAAATGTCAATGAAGCTGACTGTGTTAGTCTGGGTGGCTAGAGAGACAAATTCATAGACACTCATATGTGTTTAAGAAATAGCTTTATATATAAGAGCAATTGAATATTCAGAAAACATCACAACCCAGTCCAGATCAAGTCCAATAATCAGATATTAGCCCATATGTCCGATACCAATCTGTAAATTCCTCTTCAGATTCACGCAACATATGCAAAGACTCCGAATGCAGGAAGATCACAGGCCAGTGGGTGGCAAGTCTTGAGGAGTCAGTGGAGTGGAAGCATCTCAGCGCTGGCAGGGCACTCCATGTGGCTCCTTCAGCTCCAGGACTCTAGCGTAGCTCCATGTGTCTTCTCAACAGGAATGTCTCACAGGGAATGTGCCTGTGTTCCGCCTTCAGCTAGTTATTTTTCTCCTTAGCACCTCCAAATGAGGTCATCAAGCTGCAACCTGATTGACAGGCTAAACTCCACCCTTTTAGTCAAGTCTCAAATTGACAACAGATTATATAACTACCACAATGACAAACATGTAGCAAGACTTACAGAGACAAACAAACAAAAAATCTGGAATACAAAAGGGAATGTCACCAAATGTCCTGTAAATATCAAAAGAAACTAAAGAAGAGTTCTTCTGAGCCTTCCCTTATTCTCTTGACACTTTCAGGTTGTGTCAATATTTACAGGGAATACTAGATGAACTATAGAGCTCTGGTAGTGTGCATAGTGGGTTGTGCATTGGGCTACTAACCACAAGGCTAGCAGTTTGAACCGACAGCAGCTCTGTTGGGCTGGAGAGGCAAAATAAAGCTGTCTCCTATTGTGCAGATTTACAGCTTCAAACACTGTAGGAAAAAGTCCTACTCTTTCCTATAGGGTTAATATGAATTCGATGGCAGTGGAGTTGAGGGTACTTGAACTCTATACACATAGATTTGACAGCTTACATAAATCAATCAAACTTCAACCAAGATAAAATAGATTATCTGAATTTTAGCATAATCATGAAATAATTTGAATTGATAATTAAGCTTACTGTAAAAAAAATCTCATGATTGAGTGTGTCACTGAAGAATTCTATCAAACCCTTTCCAGCTCATTTCATGCAGCCCTGAAACAAGAAAATGACTACACAAAAGAAGAAAATTAAGACCAATATCACTATTAATTAGATGCAAAAATTCTCAACAAAATATTAGCAAAGTGAATACAACAATCTAAAAATATATATGCACCATGAACTAGTGGGATTTTTTTCAGATATGCAAGGCTAATTCAATATTCAAGCATCAAATGATATAGTCTTCTATACCAATAGGCTGTAAATGAAAAAAATCATATGGCCATATAAATCAACAGAAAAACAGCATTTGAAAAAATTCAACAGCTATTTGTAATAAAAGCTCTCAAAAATATAGAAATTGAGAGGACTCAACCTATAGACTAATATGTCTTTTGACATGTTATGCATATTTGGTAAAGGACACTTATATGTAGTCCCTGATTTATCAGAGAGTTTCAATAACTCAGATGTACATTGGTTTTTTGAAATGTTCTCTTTGATGATTGAATGAAAACACTAAGGACAGGAGACCTGGCCAGCTGTGAGATATCAGGAATTCCACACATGAAGAAAACAGAAGGTTATTAATAAGAGGAAAAAAGAACAGATCAAAGTGGATGTCAGTAGAGACTCTGACATTTGCTTTTGATTATAGGGTAGCTAAAGCAAATGGGGAAAATGAGGAAGTTAAAAGGCTTAACAGAAAATTTCAAAGGGACCTTCAAGAAAACAAAGCAGAGTATGATAATGAACTTTCAAAAAACGTAGAGTTAGAAAGCCCAAAAGAAAAACATTGCCCACACATATATCGACTTGAAAGAACTGGAGAATAAACTCAAGCCTTGAGTTGAAATATTGTCAGAGTCCATTAAACAATGCAGGACCCATCAACAGAGGATGGAAGGAACACACAAAGTCACTGTACTTAAAAGAAGTGGTGACACTCAGCCATTTCAAGGGGTAGCATTTGATCAAGAATCAGTGGTACTGAAGGCAGAAGCCTAAACTACATTGAAGGCATTAGGTAAAAACAAGGCCCCAGCAATTGATGGGATACCCATTGAAAATGTTCAACTGGCCCAGGGGTCTGCAAACTTTTGCGACAGAAGAATCAATCTTGTCCTTCACAATAATTTAAAAATCATTAGAGAGCCATGAATACGCTTTTACGAGCAAATTAAATCACCATTGTTTGAATAAAATCCTTTAAACTTTTCACTTTTACTTCAGAGCCACATTTATGGATCACAACAGCCATATAGGGTTTGAGAGTCGCAGTTTGTGAACCCCTGAACTAGCCAATGAAGCACTGCAAGCGCTCACTCACTTATGCCAAGAAATTTGTAAAACAAGCTCATTAGCCAACAGACTGAAGGTGATCCATATTTGTGCCCTTTTCAAAGACAAGTGAGGTAACAGAAAGTGGAAATTATCCAACAGTAACATTACTATCACATGAAAGTAACATTTTGCTGGAGATCCTTCGAGGACAGTTGCAGCCGGACAGGCAATCTGCCAGAAACTCAAGCCAGATTCACAAGAGGACTTGTCCCAAGGGATATCGTTGATGATATCAGATGGATATTTGCTGAGAGTAAAGAATACTAGAAAGCTGTTTACTTTTGTTTTATCAACTAGGCAAAGGCATCTAGCTATATGGATCATAACAACTATGGATAACACTGGGAAGACTGGGACTTCCAGAACACTTCATTGTGCTCACATTGAACCCAGATACGGACCCAGAGGCAGGTGTTCTGAGAGAATAAGGAAATACTGCATAGTTTCAAAATTAGAAAAGATGCATCTCTGGGTTGTAGCCTTTCAACATACTTATTAAATCTGTATACTGAGTAGATAATCCAAGAATCTGGACTCTATGAAGAAGAATACAGCAATGTGTTGTTTGTGGCTTTCGTGAGCATTGATTGTGGATCCAAGCAAGATTAAATCCTCAACAATGTTGAAAACATTCCATGTAAAGTTACATATATATTTTAATACATATATAATAAAAATTTCCATTAATAATGTTGAACCTTTCTCCATTTATCATGATGTTATATGTTGGTCCACATTGCATTGAGTAAATCCACACAAGACCTCTTCAGAATGTTGAAGAGCAGGGATTGCAATTTGAAGGCTAAGATGCACCTGACCCAAGCCAAGGTATTTTCAATCACCTCATGTGCATGTAAAAATTGGACAATAAATAAGGAAGGCTGGAGAAGAATTGATGCACTTGGATGATGGTGCTGGCAAAGAATATTATTGAAAGGACTGCCACAAAAACAAATAAATGTGTCTGGGAAGACATCCAACCAGAATATGCCATAGAAGTGAAGATGGAAAGACTTTTCCTCAGGTATTTTAGACATGTTATCAGTGGAGCCCAATTCCTGGAGAAGGACATCATGCTTGGTAAATTGGAGGGGCAAAGGAAAGGAGGAAGACCTCAATGAGACAGACCGACACAGTGGGTGGTGCAACACTGGCCTCCGACATAGTAATGATTGTGAGGGCGGCACAAGACTCGGCAGAGATTTATTCTCTTGTGCATGGGGTCACTGTGAGTCAAAACCAATTCATACTGAACAAAAACTGCAAAAAGGAGCTGACTTAACCTAGGTTGAATACACGCGGTTTGGGTTATTTTTTGTTGTTGTTTTCTTGGCTATTGCCTTTTTTTATCAGTATTATAAAATTGATCTTTATTTCTAGGGGTTGAAAACATTCCATGTAAAGTTACATATATATTTTAATACATATATAATAAAAATTTCCATTACTAATGATTTCGAATTGCTGACCTTGAAGTTCACAGCCCAATGCATAATCACCGTACCACCAGAAATTTAGTAAAAGCGGTCTGGATGGTCCTTATTTTCTCTCTTGCTATCATACTTTGTGGTAACCTTTCATTGCTTCTCAAATCTTTAGCAAAGCAATCAGCATTTGGGTGCTTCTTTTCAAGTAACTGAAGCCCCTGATTTAACTTAGGGAAAAAAAGAACTCTAGCTAATTCTTTCACTATAAAAGTGTTTGACAAATTCTCTTTCCTCTTCATCATTATCAATCTCTCCTTCAGCATTTCTTTCCTCTTCAAAATCCATTAACTTCTTATCTATAAATTCCCTTTGTTCATAATTTATGAGCTGTTTCACATCTGGAATACCAAGTTCTAAATACAGCATCCTTGCCACAGGGTTAATTTTTCCACCAATCTCTTCCATCATATTATCCTGATCACATTCTTGGGGGATGTTCACATAACTTAGTTATACCCCCTGCATATATTTTCCTGTAACTTCCTCCCAGGAAGATGTGATGGTAATAAGAATATATATATAATATCACATATCATATATATAACAAATGGTCATAAGTGTGGTTCTTCATGACTCAAATGTTAAGTCTGATGATGAGTCAGAAACTCCCTGTACAAAAGACCTGTGCAAAACCTTTCAGCAGCTCCATGGGAAAAGACTGGATTATCTGTTTCCATAAAGATTCAGCCAAGAAAACAATATGGGATCATTATGAGTATAACAAACTCAACAACACCGAACAACATCATACTTAATAATGAAAGAAACACACTTAATAAGGTAAGAATAGTACTGGAAGTTCTAGCTACTGTGTTAAGTCAAGTAAAAAGACCTACAGATTTAAAAAAGGAATAAATAAAAACTGCTTGCACATAGGTTCATAACCCTCATTTATGAAACAGATTTGAAATGAAAACAATTTAGAAATCAAGAACAAGTTAATGATTGCTAGCCTGTAAGCATGTGGTAGGTAAAGCAGTACCACACGAGGGCTGTGGCTATAAAAGGGCAACAATAAGGATCCTTGGAATATGGTCTGTATCTTCACTATGGTGATTGTGTTAGTGTGGGTAAACTAGAGAAACAGATTCATAGACACTCATGTGTGTATAAGAAGGAGCTTTATATTCAAGAGCAATTGAATATTGAGAAAACATGCCAGCCCTGTCCAGATCCAGTCCATAAATACAATATTAGCCCATGTGTCCGATACCAATCTATAAATTTCTCTTCAGACTCACAAACACATGCAAAGAAACTGAATACAGGAAGATCACAGGCCAGTGGGTGGAAAGTCTTGTGGATTCAGTGGCGGAGGAAGCATCTCAGCACTGGTGTGGTTCTCCACGTGGCTCCTCCAGCTCCAGGGCTCTGGCTGCATCAGCTTAGTTCCATCAGGTTCGTCATCAGTAATGTCTCACAGGGAGTGAGTGTATCTGGCCTCCAGTGAGTTATCTCCGTGGCTCCTCCAAATGAGGTTATCAAGCTGCATCCTCATTGATAGGCTAGACTCTACCCCTTCACAAGTTGACACCAGATTATGTAACTACCATAGTGATGGATATACAAACCTACATACATGATAAAATAGTACAGAAGCTAACACATGCAAACAAAAATAAGTACAAATAAAACTGTGGAAACCTGAGTAAAATCAAGGAATTATATGTCAATAAGGAGCCCTGGTGGTGTGGTGGTTATGCCTTGGACTGTTAACTGCAAGGTCAGCAATTCGAAATCACCAGCTGGTCCTTGGGAGAAAGATGGGGCTTTCTACTCACAGTGGCAGTTCCTATAGGGTCACTATGACTCAACAGTGACTCAAAAGCAGTTCGTTTGGTTTTAGTTTAGTTCGTTTGTTTTTTAATCCTGGTTATAATAATATAGATTTTCAAATGATTTTTTTTGAGAACTGAGTAAAGTGTCAGTGGGGTTCTCTGTTAATTTTTACAACTGCATGTGAATCTACAATTATTTTGAAAATTTCAATTAAAAAATAACCTAGTGGTTAAGAATAGCCTTTTTTAGAGAGTATTTGGGAAGTATAGCAGAGAAAGAGTTCTTTGAAGGTCAAAGTCAGAGACTTTGCTGAGAGATTGGATGTAAGAGGTGAGAGAAAGAAGAGTGCTGAGGATAACCTAAAGTATTTAAGATGGAGAAGGCTGTGGATGTAAAGGGTCTGGTAGGAAGCGGCGGAAAGGGTGTTAAAACAGTAAATTTAGGAGACTGGGTGAGATCATCAAAAGAATAATTGTAGAGAGAGAGGGAAAATAAGTAATGAGACTTCAATAATTTTCTGAAAGAAGGTCCTCAAAAAGGTTTCTCAAAATGTTTAGGTTCCCCAATTATAAAGCTATGCAACATTCACATAGGTGCATTCTCAGATTACTTTCCATAAGGAGTCCTCAGCCCACTGGCTGGAGATTATTGGGCTGAGTTATCTAGGGTAGACGCATGGGTCTCAGAACGTGAACTCATGGAACCTGTGGGGAAAATATTCTCCCCATGCCCCCGAAATAAACAACCCAAACAACCAGGTTCAGTGTGGTTCTTTTCATAGTCTGAAAATGAGAGTAGAAATTTACAAGGTAAATGTGAAAAAACATGACTTCCTTCTGCCACCTGATCCTACCTTTTCCACTGGGAGCTTGATTGCTTTCCCCAGATCCAGCCTGTCAGTCCTATGGATGATGCAGACTAGGAGATATGGCCTTGGCTGCCACCCTCCCCATTATGCTCCTCACCGCATCTGTTGGCTGATTCTTAATTCCATGCACTGGTATTAGAATTCCCTCTGGGAACCCTATTAGGGTGTGTTCACCAAGCAAAACTAATTTGCCTTTTGAATAAAGTGTATACAACAATGTCCAACATATTATATTGGAAGGACTCAAAGCGGCAAACAGAGAGTGCTCCCATAATGCCTGTCACTCCTGGATAGTACCAAAGAATGAGAAGCAAGAAGGGAGAGAAGATGGAAACATTTGGGGGGCACAGCTGCCACCGACTGTTTTCTATAAAAGCATTGAGAGCTGAAGGCAAGAGCTGTTTCCAAGGCCCCTGGTGAGACAGTCATATATCTGAGCCAATTAGTTACATAGAGGGTAGTAAAGTGAATCTGGAGAAACGAAGCATGTATAGGGATTGGTGGGGGAGAGCTAGGAGCTATGTTCAGTTGTGAATAGTATGGCTGTAACAATTGGTGACATGAGAATGAGGAAGAAAGCTGGCTCTTGCATTGTGACTGCAAAGCTCAATCCTAGTGAAGTCAGCAAGTTGTGGGAGGCATAGGATGTGATCTTAAGTGAGGACCGGCCTGACTATCTACCTACCTCCCCATACCTGGTGGGGTGGCTGGTGCTCTATAAAGCATTACATGGTTATGGGCATGTGGGAGGGAGGGCTTAACAAGAAACCCGGAAGAGGATTGGAATCACTTGTGGTTCTAGGCAAAAGTACAGATTCCTAAGGCCCACACAAGAACTACAGAAACAGAATCTCTGTAGAATCCTGGCAATTCTTCCTTATTAATGTTGTTGTCGTCATTGTTGTTGTTAGGTCCCCTCAAGCTGATTCAAACTCAAAATGACCCTAGGTACAACAGAACAAAAGCTTTCCCATTTCTGTGCCATCCTCTCATGTCTGAGCCCATCGATGCAGCCACTGTGTCAACCCCTCTTGTTGAAGGTCTACCTCTCTTTTGCCGCCCTTCTGCTTGACCATGCTGGATGTCCTTCCCCAGGAACGGTTTTCACCTGACAACATGTCCAAAGTCTCTCCCATCCTTGCCTCTAAAGAGCACTCTGGCTGTACTTCCCAGATAAATTTGTTTGTTCTTTTTTTTAAAATCATTTCATTGGGCATTCATACAACACTTATCACAATCCATACATGCATCCATTGTGACAAGCACATTTGTTGCCATCATCATTTTCAAAACATGTTCTTTCAACCTGAGCCCTTGGTATCAGCTCCTCATTTTCCCCCTCCCTCCCCTACTCTCTATCACGAACCCTTTATCATTTGTACATTATTGTTACTTTCTCTTGTCTTACATGCCTGACCTCTCCCTTCACCCACTTTTCTGTTGTCCATCTCCCAGGGAGGGGGTTATATGTAGATCATTGTGATTGGTGCCTCCGTTCTCCACCCACCTTCCCCTTCCCCTCCTGATATGGGTACTCTCATTATTGGTCCTGAGGGGTTTATCTGTCGTGGATTCTCTGTGTCTCCACCTCAGATCTGTACCAGTGTACATTCTCTGGTCTAGTCGGATTTGTGAGGTAGAATTGGGATCATGATAGTGGGGGGGAGGAAGCATTTAAGATCAAAGAGTCATATCACTGTGAATGAGGGGGAGTGCAGAGTGGGGACCCAAAGCCCAATTGTAGGCAACTGGGCATCCCCATACAGAAGGGTGTCAGGGACAACCCAGTCAGGTTGCAGTGTAGCATAGATTAAACATACAACTTTGCACCTGGTACTCCAAGATGTGAATGCAACATACTGGCATGAAGCAGGGAACTACACTAGAGCTGCTCTGAGGGGCCGGCTGCAATCCCAACTATGGACAGCCGCCCCTCCTCCCAGAAGAATTTACTTCAGAGAACAGCACTGAAGCTACAGCTCAGGGAGAGGGACATGTCTCATCAGAGTACACAGAAGCAATTGAAGGGGAAGAAAGAGAGAGTGGAGCACATCCTGGCCCACCAAGCCTTGAGGACGATATCCCTGCTCAGAGCAGCCAATGCTCAGAGAGGACCATAGGACTGGCCTCGCTATGAGACATGACATCCCTCACTGATCCATAGCACTACAGGGGACAACGCTGAAGACACAGTGCAGGAATTGTGCCCCATCTGACCCCACCACCGCCACCACACCGAGGCAAAACACAGCAAAGGGAGCAGAGCAAGGACGTCCCAAGGGAATACCAAAAATAGACTTTGGGGCCAGGGCATGGCACCACATCTGATTCAAATGGAAAACATTCCTAAAGGTAAAAAAACTGACCTTGAACTATTTATAGGCTTTTCTTTTCTTTTTATCATTGTTTTCTTCTTCTTCTTGTTGTTGTTTCCTTTTCGTTTGTTGCTTTGTATTGCTCTACCTTGTTTTTGTGCATATTATTATCTCTGCAGGTCTATCTAGATAATATAGGTGGGATAAACAATCTGGATGAGAAAACAACTGGGCCCACTGTTCTGGTGTGGGGGCATGGGAGAAGGGGAGGCAGGGGAAATGAAGTGGCTGTTAACAAACCAAGGACAAGGGAACAACAAGTGATGCAAAATTGGTGAGCAGGAGGGTGTATGAAGCCTAGTAGGGCTTGATCAAGGGCAATGTAAATAATAGGAATTATTGAAGCCCAAATGAAGGCTGAGCATGATAGTGGGACAAGAGGAAAGTAAAAGGAGATAGAGGAAAGAACTAGGAGGCAAAGGGCATTTATAGAGGTCTAAATACAGGCATGTACATATATAAATATATTTATATATGACTATAGGGAAATAGATCTATGTACATATATTTATAGGTTCAGTATTAAGGTAGCAGATGGACATTGGGCCTCCACTAAAGTACTCCTTCAATGCATGAACACTTTGTTCTATTAAACTGACATTTCATGATGCTCACCTTCCCAACACGATCGCTGAAGACAAAGCAGGTACATAAGCAAATGTGGTGAAGAAAGATGATGGTGCCCGGCTATCAAAAGATACAGCATTTGGGGCCTTAAAGGCTTGAAGATAAACAAGCAGTCATCGAGTTGAGGCGCAACAAAGCCCACATGGAAGAAGCACCAGCCTGTGTGATCACGAGGTGTCAATGGGATCAGGTATCAGAAATCAAAGAACAAAAAATCATATCATTGTGAATGAGGGGGAGTGTGGAGTAGGGACCCAAAGCCCATCTGTTGGCAATTGGCCAACCCCTTAGAGAAGGGTTTCAGGGAGGAGACGAGCCAGTCAGGGTGCAGTGTAGCAACGATGAAACATACAACTTTCCTCTAGTTCTTTAATGTTCCCCCCTCCCGACTAACTTACACATCAGGCTAGACCAGAGGATGTACACTGGTACAGACCAGAACTGGACACAGGGATTCCAGAACAGATGGACCCCTCAGGACCAGTGGTGAGAGTGGCGATACCAGGAGAGTGAAGGGAAGGTGGGGTGGAAAGGGGGAACCAATCACAAGGATCTACATCTAACTCCCCTCCGTGGGGTACAGACAACAGAAAAATGGGTGAAGGAAGATGTCATACAGTGTAAGACATGAAAAAATAATAATAATTTATCAATTATCAATGGTTCATGACGGAAGGGGGTGGTGAGGGAGGGGGAAAATGAGGAGCTGATACCAAGGGCTCAAGTAGAAAGCAAATGTTTTGAGAATGATGATGGCAACAAATGTACAAATATGCTTGACACAATGGTTGGATGGATGGATTGTGATAAGAGTTGTATGAGCCCTCAATAAAATGATTTAAAAAACCTTTACAACTTTCCTCTAGTTCTTTAATGATTTCTTTGCTCCTTTAGTAGTCCATGGTATTTTGTATATCCTCTAGCACCATCATTCAAATGCATTTTCTTTTTTGGTCTTCCATATAAATGTTGAACTTTCACTTGCATTATGAGGTGATTGAAAATACCATGGCTTGGGTCAGACGCACCTTACTCCTCAAAATAATATCCTTGCTTTTCCATACTCAATGGTTCTCAACCTTCCTAATGCCACGACCCTTTCATACAGTTCCTCATGTTGTGGTGACCACCCCCCAACCATAAAATTATTTTCGTTGCTACTTCATCACTATAATTTTGCTACTATTATGAATTGAGCAACCCCTGTAAAAGCATCTTTCGAACCCCAAAAGGGGTCGCAACCCACAGGTTGAGAACCGCTGCTGTAAAGAGTTCTTGTGCAGCAGATCTACCCAATGCAATGCATCTTTGGATCTCTTGACTTCTGCATCCATGAACACTGACTGTGAATCCAAGAAAGAGGAAATCCTTAACACCTTCAGTCTTTCCTCTGTTTATCATGATGTTGCCTACAGGTCCAGTTATGAGGATTTGGGTTTACTTTACATTGAATTGTAACCCATATGGAAGGTTACATTACAATCTTTGATTTTCATCAGCAAGTGCTTAAGCCCTCCCCACTTACAGCAAGCAAGGCGGTGTCATCTGCATATTGTAGCTTGTTTAATAAACCTTCCTCTGGTCCTGATGCTGTATTTTTCTTCATATAATTCAACTTCTCTGATGATTTGCTCAGCAGACAGATTATAGCCAGAGGAAGCAACCCTGGTACACACCTTTCCTGGTATTTTTTACCTCCCTCTTGGCCCAGCCTGAATTTGCTCTAGGCTCAAATATTTCTCACTTGTTCCATGACAGAAACTTCTTCCCTGGCTTTTAAATATTGTTGGTGGTCTTTTCTTTCTTTTTATTTATTTTTATCTTTATACTACTATTATTTCTTCTTTCTGTTTTGGTTTTGTTGTTGTTTCTGTTAAGTTTCCCAGTATATGAAACAGAAAGAGTGGATGCATAGAGACAATAACTGATGCAGTGCTTTATTAGACACAGGAGGTGGAGAGGGGAATTGTGGAGCAAACACTGATTGTGTGAGCAGGGAGGAAGCCCCAGAACTGATTGTGATGATGCATGTACAACTCTTTTAAAAAGTGATTAAACTATGGAAGTGTTTGATATATGAATAGTATATCAAGAAAACTAAAAAGAAAAAGAAAAGAAACCAGACATGACCAATGGTTACCGTGTGTGAAGGAGGAAGAGTTTTTGCTTACAAAGCATTTAGTTTATGTTAAAGCTGGAAGAATAATTTGGAAAAGGATATCAATAATGGCTGTACTACACAAAGAGTGTAATTAATGGCACTGAATTATACATGTAAAACTTGTTGAATTGGACGATTTTTGTGTATATTTCCGGCACAATTAAAAATTAATTACATGAAAAAATACTGCAGAAGAATCAATGTAATTAAATTGTGGCACCAGCAAAGGATATTGAAAGTACTTTTTGTTTCACAGATTTCCTCAGAGTACTGGAAAATCTGCTTCCTGCCCGAACTTGAACTCTGAAGCAGCATCCCTTCTTACTTAATACAATAAAGTCATTCAGATTTCTTTTTGCTCCTTGAACATGTGCATGTTCTTTTCTGTGTGAAGTATATTTTCACTAACTCCTCATAAAGTGGACTCTCCACTCGTCCTTTAGTTCACAGCTCAAGTATTACCTGTGCAGAGTGTCCTGATTTGATAATTCAATATAAACAATTCCAAGGTTGCTCCCCATCCCAATCATTCCATCACATTTCTTATTTTTAGCACTTTGCAGTCTTTGAAGCATTGAGGTGACATAGGCTAATGGTATAGAACTAGACTGCCTAGATTTGAATCTTGCCTCAGTTACTTCCTATCTCTGTGACTTTAGCCAAGTTATTCAGCCTCTGGGCTCTCAGTTTTCCTCAGAAGTAATAATAGTATTTACATCATTGGGTACTACATCTTCTGCTTGTGTAAGTTGGACAATCAGTGAGGAAGACCCTTGAAGATTTGATGCATCCAGGATTCTCTTTTGAAGGGAGGTTGGTGAGACCTCATCTCACATACTTTGTTTCATTATCTGGAGAGACCAGTCCCCAGAGAAGGACATCATGCCTCATAAAGTAAAAGGTCAGCAAAAAAGAAGTTCCATGACAACACAGGATTGACCAAATATCTACAAGTGGTTCAGATATAAAAACAATTATGAGGATGGCACAGGACTGGGAGGTGTTTATTCTGTTGCACTATGAGGTATTATGAGTCAGAACCGACTCAAAGGCACCTGACAAAAATAACACAACTTCTGGTGACATGGAAAGAATTATGGGGGAGGAATAGAAATTATTTTCACTAGATATCTTCATGAGCTTGTAGAAGCGATTTAAGATATCTAAATATTCTCATTCCTCCCGTGGGGAAAAAAATGTCTGCCAGGCCTACCTGTAAATGTACTTATGAAGATGGAATTCAATGACAAATGGGAGGTCTAGTAGAAGACTTAGCAGTGCCAGGACCACTTCATCAAATCTCCTGTATTAGTTGTCTTTTTTTCTTTCTTTCTCATAGCTAGATGGAAATTATCTTCTGATTTAAACACACGCACAGAAAGGCAAGGCAAAAAGTATTGCTTCTAGGGTTCCAATTCACACAAAAACCACTACCATGGAGTTAATTTCAACTCATAATATTTCAGAGGCTGTAATTATTAATGGGAGCAGTCTCATCTATCTGCCTCAAGGTGGCTGATGGGTAAGAACCGCCAATCTTGTGTTTGCATTCTAATGCTTATCTTGCAGTTCCACCAAACAAATTTATTCCAAATAAATCCTGTCTAAACATATTTCTGTGATCAGTGAATAGCTACGGACAAATTTTCCTAGTTACTAATACACCTGCCTTAGTCTTACAACGATGTCGTCCCCCAAAAACGTCCGATCAAAACGGGAGCTTCGCACAGAATCTGCTGGGTGAATCTCAGGTTATGGTGTAGTGTGCATGGTGACCTTGGGCTGCTGACAGGTCAGCAGTTCGAAACCTCTAGCTGCTCCGCAGGAGAAATATCAAGCTTTCCACTGCTGTAAAGATGCTCAGTCTTAGAAACCTACAGTGACTCAGGGGCAATTCTCTTCTGTCCTATAGGGTCACTATGAGTCCAAATCAACTAGAGGCCAGGGAGAGAATGAACTGAGGCGTCGCCGTCTTTTATTGGTTATCATTTTCTCCCCTTGACATTAATTCCCTTCAGTTTTAGGCTGAGGACGCAATTCATTCTTCCCAGTCAACAGATAAGTGTTGAAATGGTGTCCTTGGCATTTGGGCAATTTTCTCTCTGAATCAATAAATGCCCATAATTTGGAACTGACACTTTTCCTTGATGTCATGGCTTCTATGTTTCCAGGCCTGATGTGTGGCACTACACTTATTAAAGTCCCACTTTAGCCGAGGCGCAGCAAGGGTAACAATCATTCAGAAAAAGCACTAAGTTGTACTTTGCCTGCCCACCCCTGGCCAATTCAAAGGGGAATAGATGGTCACAGGGGCGATGCATCAACAGAACCACGGCCGCTCCAGTCTTGTCCTGCTGTCTCTGCCTTTCATAGTGGTGGCACCTCAGAAAGTCATCTGCACCTCATCTGGTGTTCCTTGGGACTTTCACCTAGGGGCAAGTGCCAAGTGCTCCTCCGTGCTGTTGCTGTGCCTCTGGATGTCTACCATACCTGAGTCATACCAGGATGATGGAGACTGCTCTGTGGCACCTTCCTCCAAGTACACCCTGGGCATGTATGCCTCACAGGCCAAACCTTCGACACACTTCTGCACTTTAGCGACTGATTGAATAACACATTTAGCCATCTGGAAGAATTCTGCAGGTAGGGGAAAAAAAGGCAGGAATACTCATTCTATACAGGCAGACCTCCTGGTATTGCACTTGGCCTTATTGCCCTTTGCAGAGAATTGCAGTTTTTACACTGGGAAGGTGGAGGTCAGCCCTGTGTTGAGCAAGTCTACTGGAGCCCGTTTTCCAACAAGCATGTGCCCACACTCGTGCGACCTGACTCAATGGCAGTGAGTATGTGCGTGTCCTCACTTCATGTCTCTGTCTCATAGTTTGGTAGTTTCCACAATGTTTCACATGTTTTCCTAAGGCTCCTGCACACAGACCAGACTACAGTACAGTGTAAATATAACATCTATGCATTGGGAATCAAAAAAAGTGTGTGTGACTTAGTTGAATGTGATATTCACTTTCTTGTGGTGGCCTCGAACCAAGCGCACAACATCTCTGAAGTATGTTTGTCCACTCTAGTTGAGTGACCTCCAAGATCTACTGTTGAGTTCAAACAAACAAAGAGTGCAGAATAATGTGTAGCACATGCTACCTTTTATGTGGTAAAGAGGGGGAATCTTAGTACAGGTATGCATCACTTACTGTTGTCAGGAGAGACCCGTCCCTGGAGAAGGACGGGTAGAGGAGCAGCAAAAAAATCAAAAGGAAGGCTCTCAAGGAAATGGATTGACACAGTGGCTGCAACAATGGGCCCAAGCCTAGGAGCAATTGTGAGGATGGCAAAGGACTGGGTGGTGCTTCCTTCTGTTGGGTACAGAGCTGCTGTGGGTCCGAACCGATTTTATGGCACCCAACAACAACTCACTTACTGTTCATGGTATGTCCTTTGAAATAGATTGTCATGTGATTTGGACATTGGATGAACACCATAGTAAGACTTTGTGGAAGCCAAGTTCCAGTTGATTTTTCACTACTGTCTCTGCTGTTGCTGCTGCTGCCAACGCTGCTGGTAGAGGCTAGTGGAACTGGTGGCAGCCATGGCTGAGAGGGTGGTGTCGGCTCTCAAGAACTTGATACTTGGTATCAGGAGAAGCTTCTGTCAAAGGTAGAGTCTGGCATCTACTTTATTCTGCTTACCGCTGACGCTCAGTTGACTTTCAAAAGTCATCTCGCCAACATTCCTCTGGAGACCTGTAGTCCCCTTTCTCTCTTCCTCCTTCCTTTCACAGCATGCTCCCAGGAAGAACTTTCACTGGGGCTGGCCCTAGAAATCCTCATCAAATAAGCGGTTAACTCAAACTTTACAGTGGGCAAAATAACGTTTAAAGGCTCTTGCTTCTGTGAAAGCTTGATTTTGTAAATGTCCACTTATTGGAATTTTCCCTTGTATATTCCTGGTTCCTCGGCATTTAAGGTCGGAAATGTTCCCTTCCCTGGAGTACTTTGGTGAGTCCTTATAAGGAGTTGCCTGATCCTGGATCATTTGGATCCTTCAAGAAACTCATTTTAACAGAAGCTCCATTTTTCTCTTGCATATTTCTTGGCAGTAATGGAGCAACAGGGAATAAGAAGAGAAGAGGGAGGGAGTAGACTGTGCCTAGCCCCTACTATTCCACTTCCTTGAGCAGCATGAGCAGCTGTGATCTGAGTAGGCCCTGCTGCCACTGCTTCCCACCTGCCTGCCTGCTGAACCAAGTCCAGGAGTGCATGCCTACAGCCATGTCCTCGGCCTCATCTGCTTATATGCCACTTGGAATCCAATGCCAAAGAGTCTGGAGTTGGGATCTTTAAAACCACAAGGGGTGGGGGGACAAAACACAAAAACACGAGGGGGAATAATAAATAGGAGAGCTGCTTTTCCTTTTTTAAAAAGCCTTAAGTGACCTTGGCTGCATATGCAGTCAGGCATGGTCCCAACTTTAAGGGACATACACCTGTGTATATTCATATTTATATTTTAAAATTAGATGGAAAAGATAAACCAAAATCATAAAAATGACTGCCTATAAGAGAAGCAAGAGAACCAGGTAAAAATAACAGAGACAGAAGTTTAACTTATGTCAATGTATCTTTATTTGTAAATTTACCTTTAGAACCAGGTCCTGTTTCAGATTTTTGTTTTAATTAAGTAAATTTAAGAAGCAAAGCAAATACTAAATATAAAAACAAAATGTGAAATTCATCCATTGCCTATAATTAACCTGTGCTTTCCTTTCTGATAACCTGCTTCTTTTGAGCCTGTTCCTCCCAGGAAAGTATCCAACTGAAGCAAGCAAGCTTGGCCTAGGACCAGACCTGGACCAGTGAACGTGCGCAGAAAGGACGGTCACAATCTTTAGGTCACCCTGGAACGAGAAAGTACTTTGGTCAAGGAACCGAAAGTAGCCAGAAAGATGTCACCAGACCAATTCGGAAGACATTTGAAAGCAAGGGATAAACTGTATCCTGTCAAAGACACCCCACCCCACCCTACCCTAAGGCATATTCATGACCGTTTCTATGAAATTTGTTATATATTCATAATCCTCCCCCCCGCCCCCCGTTATCTTTCTGGTACACACATATAAAACTATTAAGTCCCCCTTTTTTGGCTCTTGCCTTGGCGCCCCTAGTCCCGGCTTGCTCCTTGTTGATCAATCAAAGTCAAGCTTTCCCCTTTCACTTTCATCCAGTGTGTGTCTTTGCTCCTGGGCCGCACCCTGTGAGACCGGGGTTGTTAACAGATTGACATAGTGACTAACCTTTACCTCACAGAGAGGAATTATTTCAAATTATGCAAAACACAATAATTCGACTAGACATATATAATGGGATATACTTTGAGAGCAAAAATAATGTAAAGAAACTTTAATTTGTTTCCAATAGCCATGTTGTTAGTTAAAATGTTGGTGTTGTTATAAAACGGTAATAAACAAACAAATCAATCAACAAAATAAATTTTTAAAAGAAAAATAATTTTTAATGGCATTAGGAACCAAGATTGATAACATTTGAAAAAAGAAATACAAATACAAAATAAATAAAACCCTACAAACATTTAAATTGCAAATGTTATTATGAATTCAATATGTAATTTCTTCTTTGTAAATATTTATTTCATATCTTCAGGCATAGAAAACATGAAAACACAGTAGTAAACTAACCACCACAGTACCCAGACTGTGCTTTCCCCTTAGAAATAATTAAGGCACATGAAAGAAATGGATGATATCAGGTCAATGACAGGAAGTATTTAAGTGAACTCAGAATATCTCGTCACAAAAGAAATCAATCAAGATAACAGTGAGGTTTTTGTCAAAAGAACATGGAATTCAGCCAGAAGAATTGCAGTGGAAGATGGAACATCTTGGCCATTAAAAATAATAATTCCTGCCTCATTCACGATGATATGATGTTTTGTTCTTTGGTGCTTGATACCTGGTCCCTTCGACCTCTGTGCATCTTCCATGTGGGCTTTGTTGCTTCTGGGCTAGATGGCCCCTTGTTTACCTTCAAGCCTTTAAGACCCCAGACACTGTATCTCTCCATAGCTGGGCACCATCAGCCTTCTTCCCCACTCTTACTTATGCACACATTTGTTTACAACTTTTGTATGGGGATGGTGAGTACACAATTATGATTTTTGTTATTTCGTGTCTGCTACCTGATCCCTTCAACACCTCGTGATTACACAGACTGGTGTGCTTCTTCCATGTGGGCTTTGTTGCTTCTCAGCTAGATGGCGTTTGTTTCCCTTCAAGCCTTTAAGACCCCAGATGCTATATCTTTTGATAGCTGGGTACCATCAGCTTTCTTCACCACATGTGCCCATGCACCCGGTTTGTCTTCAGCGATTGTGTCGGGAAGGTGGGTATCATAGAATGTCCATTTAATTGAGCAAAGTGTTCTTGTATTGAGGGAATACTTGAGTGGATGCCCAATGTCCATCTGCTACCTTACTACTAAACCTATAAATATATGCACATACATCTATTTCCCCCTTGTCATGTATAAATATATTTACATATGTACATTTCTGTATTTAGGCCTCTATGTATGACCTTTGCCTCTTACTTTTTTCCTCTATTTCCTTTTGCTTTCCTCTTGTCCCACTATCATGTTCAGCCTTCATCAGGGTTTCAATAATTCCTCTTGGTTACTTTGCCCTTGATCACTCCCTAACAGCCTCCTAGCCCCTCCTTGCCACTGGTTATGACTCACTCATTGTTCCCTTGTCCCTGGGTTGCTTAACACCACTTCCTTTCTGCCACCTCCCCCTCTCCCATGTCCCCCCGAAACCAATCAGTCTCCTTGTTTTCTTCTCCCCATTGTCTATCCAGCTTATCTTATCTAGATAAACCTGCAGAAATAATAATATGCAGGTGCCAAACAAAGTGGCACAGAAAAACAAAGCAACAATAGCAGCAACAACAACAAAAAGCCAATGACATACAAAATCTAAAAGAAGAAAAAGAAAGAAAAGCCTGTATATAGTTCAATGTCTGTTTGTTGACCTTTAGGAGTGTTTTCTGGTCGAGTCTGATGGGGTACCACGCCGTGGCCCCAAAGTCTATTTTTGATACTTCCTCGGGACTTCGTTGTTCTGCTCCCCTTGCTGTTCTATTGCATGCCCTTACTGTTTTGCCTCGGTATGGTGGTGTCAGCTTGGTCACACATCCAACACTGTGTCTCCAGTGTTGTCCCCTGTAGGGCTATGGATCAGTGCGGGATGTCGCATCTCATAGTGGAGCCGGCCATATGCTCCTCCCTGTGCAGTGGCTGCTCTGAGTGGGGCTATTGTCCTCAGGGCTTGGTGGGCCAGGGTGTGCTCCGCTCCCTTCCTCCCCCCTTCATTTGCTTCCACTTCCATCTCAGTATGGTGGGTTGGTTCCTTTCCCCCACCAGAAGGTCTATTGTCATTCTCAGCAGCACACCCTTCCATGGTGGGGGTCAGGCTGGTTCTCGTTGGGATCAGCCCTATAGTCTTTATATGGATTCCTCCACGTGTTACGTTGCCCTCCTGGTTTGGTGCATCATGGTAAGGTCTGTAATGCACAGTCCAATTCTGGAGCGGGGATGAGTGCGGGGAGGGGGGGGGGAGACCCAAGGCCCATCTGTAGGCAACTGGATAGCCCTTTGAGAAGGGTAGCGGGGAGGAGACTAGTCACTCAGGGTGCAGTGTAGCATCAATGAAACACACAACTTTCCTCTAGTTCTTAAATGCTTCCTCCCCAACTCCCCACCACTATCATGATCCCAATTCTGCCTTACAAACCTGGTTAGACCAGATGCTCTACATTGGTGCAGATAGGAACTGGAAACACAGGGAATCCAGGACAGATGAACCCTTTAGGACCAGTGGTGAGAGTGGCGATACTAGGAGGATGGAGGGAAGGTAAGATAGAAAGAGGGAACCAATTACAAGGATCTACATATAACCTCCTCCCTGGGGGACGGACAACAGAAAAATGGGTGAAGGGAGACATCGGGCAGTGTAAGATATGATCAAATAATAATAATTTATAAACTATCAAGGGTTCATGAGGGAGGGGTGAGCAGAGAGGGTGGGGGGAAATGAGGAGCTGATTCCAAGAGTCCAAGTGGAAAGCAAATGTTTTGAGAATGATGGGGGCAACAATTGTACAAATATGCTTGATGCAATTTGGATGTATATATGGATTGTGATAAGAGTTGTACAAGTCCCCAATAAAATGATTTACATAAAAAAATAATAATAACTGCAAATATTGAGGCACACAAAATATTTAAACACATGTAGTTATAGTGCTATTAACACAAAACAAATTTCATTGGTCACCTCTGGTGGAACCAAATCATCATTCTAAACACAGAAAAAGAAAAGGAAATAAATTTTTATTCCTAGCTCTGAGTTCTGAGTTAACTTTACTTTCAGTTCATCAAAAAGCTAATGGGGTAGATTTTTCTTTATAAAATACTTCCAGTTAATAAATAATAATTGATGGAATTAGAACATCACTATTTTGCAATTCTTAATGAAATAATAGATCATTGTAATAATTAGCAATAACAGCTAAAATCATTTCAGGAACATCAGAGAGAGATTAAGCTGACTGCTACTGATATCACTGATCAATCTTAACATAAAAAAAGAACAAGAAAGTATGTACCTCCTAGTGTGGTGCAAAGTGTTAGATGCTCTACAGGACAAACAATTTGATTCTTCTGAAATAATTTATTATAAATATGTTGGAGGAATATTTATCAATTAAATTAAGACTGTTTATATTTAATAAAAAACAGTGGCCAATTAAGATTTTCTCCATACATCCTTCAACAATACACATAATACAGATGCATTATGAATGTACCAAAAAGGTGAAAAAATAACATCAGTGATAACTCATACCTTCAGTACAACTAAGAGATCTTTAGCCAATTCAGATTAGCTAAGATTCAAATCAAGCAGACTTTGCTTTGGAAGTCAAATCTGAGGGCAAGTTGATTACAAATCCTATAGGGATCCTAAGGATGAGAGAACACAAAATCACCTAGCAAACAACAAAATATGTCCCAAAGGAGGAAACTGTTGAGAATATGTAATATATATGCTTCAAAACATTTGTGGAAATTATCTCTAAATTCCATTTGTTTCTACAAACTTTCTGAAGCCCCCTCATGTGTAATGTATGAAGGTAAGTCCAAGAGTATTGCTACAAAATAATAGAAACCTTTATTGAACAAGAATATCAACATGCAAAGTTACTAATTTCTTGACATATCCTTCATCTAGGTCTATATATTTCTGAAGGCAGTGTTTACATGTCTCTAATCCTCTTCCAAAAAATGTTGCACTTTGATTTACACCACATCGAAACAGCATCTTTGTCATCCTCAAGGTACCCTAAATTGTGCTCCTTTTTATATGATCTTGAGTAATTATGTACCTCCTGGGGTTCCTGCTGAGTTCTTAAAAGCTGTTGAACTGTCATATAGGGTGAAACTTTTGGTCTCTCCCCGTCTAAAGGAAAGAAGAAGACAGATGAAAATCAAAGGCATTTGGAAAGAATTAGTCCAACGAACTAATGGACCACAAGTACATCAGCCTCCAGAACACCAAGACCAGAAGAACTAGATGCTACCCGGCTACCACTACCAATTGCTCTGAAAGGGAACACATTAGAAGGGCCTGAATATAGTGGGAGAAAAATACAGAACAAAAATTAAAATCTAGGCTTATTGAGCAGATAGAGGCTGGTGAAACCACAAAACTATGGTCCTTAGTCTGGGATTTAATCCACCTTCATGGCGGAATTTTCAGTCAAATGATACAGAAAACAATAATACTAGAGAGCTGTGCACACCTTAGAATTATTAACCATTTAAGATCAAAAGGTTCAGCATGTACCTAAGGACAAAGTTCAACAGTTTTAGCAAAAAAACAGAAGTGGAAACAGGAAAAAGGGGTGAAGTGACATATGTGATATTACATGGAAGGGATTGCAATCAATTGGTGAAACAAAATGTATATGAATTATTAAATGTAAAACCAATGGCTGCTCTGTAAACTTGAACAAATTCATAATTAAAAGTTTTGAAAAATGATTTCTGAAAAAAAGCAACAAAAGAGGAATAACAGGATCAGAAAACACACCATGACCAGTATACACACACACACACACTCCAAAAGCACATTTTTACACTAAAACAAAATGATACCCCTGAACCCACAAACCTAATTAGGCTCTACATGCTACTGAATTGCTATTGATGGCCAATGAAATATATATATTTAAATGATAACCTTGACTTGAATGGTTGATACCTTATTACTTGATCTATGACTATAGAGTAAAAGGATAAATCTGACTTGAACAATGAAAACCGTTTCACTTGATCTTCCTTTCGGCTCTATCTGGTTTTCAATATTTTCCGTGTGTGTGTGTGTGTGTGTGTGTGTTTTCATATTGAGGTTTATCTCTGGTGTACTCTGTCACTGTGGATGGCCTTCGTGAGCCTTTGTTAGGTGTTTTTCTGGTTTGGGGTATCTGAAACCCAGGATTGATGACCCGATAGAAACAGCAAGTAGAATAAAATGACTGGGAGAGGGGGGAGGACAGAAGCTGATATCAAGATGTGTTCAAGAAGGAAGAAAATGTCTTGAAACGGAGCTTGGTAGCAATTGCACAATGCTGCTTGATGAGATTGAACTGTGGAAGAGTATGTCGTCTAGATTAGTTCCTAATAAAATGTGTTGGGAAAAGAACATGAACAAGTAGCTGTTGGTATTCAAACAAAATCACAACACAAAGCTCATTTCCATGGAATCGATTCTGACTCGGAGTGACCTCACAGGGACTATGACCCCGAACCAGAAAATCTGAATAATAACAGTTCGGTGATTAAAAGGTGTCACCCCCACACACCCCAAACAACAACAAAGCAGAAGATAGTGTAATGCTTTACAAATTAGTAAGCATATCTTAAATTGGAATGCCTTAATTTAGGATTTAGAAAAGGAAAGAAAGATTACCGTCCAAGAAAACCCTATAGAGCACTTCTCCTATGTAACACAGGGGGGCACCACAAGTCAGAACCAATTCAACAACAATGGTTTAGGCTTTGGCTAAGATCAAAAATCCAAACCCGCTGCCATCTAGTGGATTTGGACTCACAGGAGCCCTGGTGGTCAGGAGTTCAAAACCACCAGCTGCTCCTTCACAGAAGGATGAGACTATAAAGAGTTATAGTCTCTGAAACCCATAAGGGGAAGTCCTCATCTTCCCTATAGGGTCACTATGAGTTCAGACACACAGTGAAAGTAAAATAATTTAACAAACTTGATATTAAACACATCACTCATACCAATAAATGTAAATGGGCCTAATTCACTATTTAAAAAAATGGTATAGAAAGTAGGTGCCATCAAGTGTGTTCTCACACGTACGGACCCTAGCTATGTACAACAGAATGAAAACCTGCCGTCTGGCAGCGACCTCACAGTTGTGGTTCTGTGTCAGTCCCTCTCCTTCAGTGGCTTCCTTTTCACTGCATCTCCACTTTACCATGCGTGATGTATTTCTCCAGGGACCCGTTTCCTGACAACATGTCCAAAGTACGTGAGATTAAGTCTTTGCTTCCAAGGAGCATTCCGGCTGTACTTCTTCCAAGACAGATTTGTTTGTTCGTTTGACAGTATATGGTATTTTCAAAATCCATTGCCAATACCAGAATACAGATACATCGGTTCTCCTTCGGACCTCTTATTGAATGAGGAAGAAAGTAAGAGAGTGCTAAAAACAAGTTAAAAAGGTGGGAATTGTCAAAGGGCCACAAGCACCAACTTGAACGTGTTCTCAATGGCCAAAGCTGGGAAAAGTGTGAACAAAATAACAGTAAAGGATTAAAAGCCACAGTATAAAATACTTTTAGCAGTTGACATGGATTTAAACACACAAATGAATAAATAAATGGATAGAGTCAAATCTTCCTTACCAAAGGATTGTAAATAATTTATACCCAACACCTCTGCCAGAAATGGAGTGTGCGCAAGACTTAGTGACTTGCTTCCACTTGGAAACAACTTCACAATGGAGAAATCATTTCCTATGCCCTCTCCTGGGCCCTCGGACAACATCACAACTGACCGCAGGATCCCTGTATAGAAGACTCCATGTGATTCGGACCCGTTTGACATTTCCTTCTGCTACTTACTGCTCTCGAGTCAATGACGTCTCTTAGTGACTCTACAGGATGGACCCCTTTAGGTAGAAATGCCCCTAGGAGTTTCTGAGATTATTAACTCTCCCTCCCCCCACAATTTCCTTGGCATCACATTCACATATCATAGAATTCAGTCCTGTCCAGACCACCACCATCTGGTGGAGAACATCTTCTTCATTGCTCTTCTCATTGTCATTAGCTCTCCATTTCCGCCAACCTCCCCAGCCACCCTCCGATGACCCATTGATATTGTCACTGTCGGTATAGATTTGCCTATCCTGGATTTCGTATACAGAAAGACATTTAAAAACAAAGAAACAAACAAAACCCAACAATAATAACAAAGTAAAGCAGATAAAAACTGCAATAGGAAAGAAAACCAAAAATACTAAACACCAGAACAAATGTAAGTGGATCATAAGGGAGATCAAATGGGTGCTAAATTTGAACCTAACTGCATCTACAATAGTCCACTTTGCAATGTATTCTGCAAGGCTATTCACATCCCTGGTCCATGGTCACAGGGGACTCACCAGGGACTCCATCCACGTGTATTTCTCCTTCATTTAAAAAGCTAAACAAGTGAAAAACGGAAACAGCTTTACAATGGGTTAAATGGGAGATCAAAAGTTTAGATATTATCTTTTGCGCTAAATCCATCTACCACAAAAGTCAATGATCTCTGTTTGATAACAGGACTATCCACATGCTTCAATTATAACCAGAGGGCCTTCACCGTGGCTTGATCCATGTGTGGGCCCTGAAAATGGATGCTGAGTTTCCACTGTCATTCATAGCCTTCTGCAAGTGGACTAGTTGGAGCTTCAATTGGATGACTGCTTCCCTGAAGACAAGGCTTTTAGATCCCAGATGCGATTCTTTCTGATAGCTGGCCACCATCTAGTTTCTTCACCACACTTTGCTATAGCACTCAGATTTTCAGTGATCTCTTCCTGAGAGCTAGCATCTAATTGTTCTTAGACTGGAGCTAGAATTAAGTGCAAATCCCAAATCCATTCAAATACCTATGGTTTTTTTATATGTCTCTGGTTCACCTCAGAGACATCATTGTCATTTTATGTTAGAAAACATGATCAATCATCCCCTGGGGCATCCCTTCCACTGTCACCAATCAGCGCTGGCTTGTATGGAACCTATAGGGCAGGGTAGAACTGGCCCTGTGAGTCTTTGAGCCCACAATTCTTCACAGGAGTAGAAAGCCTCATCCTTCCCCTGAGGTGCTGGTTTCAAATTACTGACCATGCAGTTAGCAGCCCAATGCATAATCACTATGTATTGATATTGTCATTAGATGGCCAATGGTATAGAATTCAGAACACTGTCGAGATGAGGAAATTAGCTGAGTATAGACTATGAACCACAATACAGGAATTGATGACTTGTACAGTGACTAGACACTATTGACACAAGCAAATAGGTGATAGGCCAAATCTTCCCACACATTCATTGACAGCAGAACCCTGTCTACCAGATTAACACATGTCAGAATGAAGCATGGAGGGAATTAAATTAAATTAAATTAAAGTATGTCGTTGTTCCAGGCCACCATTCACCCTCAAGGCAAGAGGAAGAAAGCCCTGCCTTTCTCCCATGGAGTGGCTAGTGGTTTCACACTGCTGCTCTTGTAGGTCACAGCCCAGTGAGTAACCCTCGTGCCTCCAGGGCTCCTGCTGCTCCTCGTCAGAGAATACGATCTTCATGGAAAGGGGTTCGTGGCATGAGACTAGGCTGACCTGAGAATGAGCGCTCATCCTGTAATCACAGGTTCTGGGAAATTAGAGCATGTCATTTTAGTGCCATCTTCAGGATTCTGCCTAACACACCATGGTATAAGTGTGCATTTAAAATCAAACTCACGCATATAAAGTGAATTTGTAAGAAAGTTAAATCTGTTTTTTTGTTGTTCTGTGAGAATCATCAGCTCTAGGCCTCATAAAAATTCATATTCCAAAAATAACTTACCAGAAAATTATCCTAATGTTGTCACTGCCTATAAATAGGCATCACTTTCTGTTATATGAATTGAAAATTAAGTTGGCAAAAAATATAAATTTTGAGACTAATACATGATTTTACAGAAAAACGAGCCAGAAACATTCTGTGATCAATCAAGATAATCACATTGATAAAACATTATGTATTATTATATGATATAGAATTGACACTAATTTTGTTTGGAATTGGTAAATTTATCTTGTAACTCATATACTATTATTCCTTCTATTACATTTCATACAAATATGAGGGACCTTCAAAAAGTCCATGGAAAAATAGAATTAAAATATAATGGAAATTTCCCTTGATACTCACTACAGATACTAACCCAATACAAACAGAACCTGTTTCTGTTGATCCTGACACATAGTAATACAATTTACCGGATAGAACTGCCCAGATGGGGTTTCAAAAATCAATCTCTATTGAAACAAATTATTACACCGTTCTTTTGCAGAAAGGCTGGCTAATGTGTTTGAATTGCCAACCTTTGGGTTAATGGCTAAATACTTTAACCACTGAATCATCAGGGCTCCTTTATGAGGCACACTGCAGACATTAAAATAGCAATAAGGTATTATGATGAGCTTTAAGCCAATAACTGAAGATTCAGGTGGGAAATACTAGAACAAACAGAAAATGTGAGGAATCTTCTAACCATGTAACAATATCAACAGTGTAATGAAACTTTTCACAGGGTGGGGAAATGCCAGGGCAGATAGTAATTTTGGTGAAATCTTATAAATATTAAAAGGAAAAAAATCTAACCAAACTTCTCCCGAGGAGAGGAAACGAGGAAAATTAAATGAAAAGCGCATGTAGAGTTCCTAGCACAGGTCTGGCAGGGAGCTATAAAAAACGTCTAAGTCACTGCCATCAAGTTGCTGCCGACTCATAGTGACCCTACAGGACAAGGTAGAACTGCCCCTGGGGGTTATGAGCCTGTAACTTTACAGGAGTAAAAAGCCCAGTCTTTCTCCCAAGGAGTGAGTGGTGGTTGCCAATTGCTGATCTTCCAGTCAGTCTCCAACTTTGTAACCAGTTCACCACCAATGTTCCTGGCAGGCAGTGATCACTGCGTAAATACACCCACTCCTCACTTATCAACAGGGTTCGGTTGTAAAGATCAAGTTGCTATGCAAAACTTAGAGTTATGAGAAAATGGATGATGACCACAATAGATCACAAAATAGAGGATTACATCATGATATAACTGTCGAAATACACCATTTCATAACTGCCAAACCACATAACCTTAAACAGCACAGGCAGCATTACTCTCAGTAACGACCATGGTTTCACTACTGTCAAACGCACATCACTGATGCACAGAATGGTCAGAGAATAACGTTTTTACTATCGTCATAAATGGGAAATATCAGATAAGATAGTTGTTCAGTGAGGAGCAGATGTAGTCCATTTTGATGCTGTTGCAGATGGGCTTGTAAGTAAGGGACTTTACACAGACTAATTTTCTAACGGCCTGTGCTCCTCTCTTTCAATGCTCTACCAGCCTTGCGCTAAAAGACTTCCAATTGTCCATAACGTCTCCTGAATCCCCATAATACTGTGGTCCAATCTCACTGCCCCTTATCTTTAACCGTCCAGTGTCCTAGATCCCATCGCATCACCTCATGCTGTCCACCAGGTGGCGCCAGAGAATGCAAGAAGTCTGAGTGCCACAGGAAACATACTCAGATGTATTCAATGAGAGGGTTTTCCTGGAGAACAAAATAAAACGTTCTAAGGAGCTTCGCGTGATAGAGAGATGAGTCTTTCTATTCCCATGAAGAGGTACAGCTTCAGAAGCATGATCTAAAGATGAGGCTTTCCAGTCCCATAAAGAGGTACAGTCTTAAAAACCCAAAGAGGCAGTTCTAGCTTGCTCTATAGGGTGGCTATGAAACAGTATTGACTTGATGGCAGTGGGTTTTTTTGTTTGAAGGAGCCTTGCTAGCCTAGTGGGTTGTTCATTGGACTGCGCGCCACAAGGTCAGCACTTGAAAAGCACCAGCTGGTCTGAGGGAGAAAGAGGAGGCTGTTTTACTCTGCCCTGTAAAGTGACAGTGGTTTAATGGGATGGAGTTTTCAACTTTGGTTTGTTTATGGCAGCGGTGGGGAATGCCAAGCCTGAGGGCCGTATAAAGACCACGAAACCAGCAATACCAGCTACCGTCACACACCCCATGAAAGAGCAGTGGCAGCCATCGCAGTAGGGGTGAGTTCATTAAATGTTTGACCAAATAGAGCAGACTAATTTTCAAGCTGACAATTTTGTATGGCTCGTGAACGATGTTATCAATATCCAAATGGCTCCTTGGAAGACAAAGGTTCCCCACTCATGGTTTAAGGCCTGTCCTGAACTATACTCGCCGGGCTTTCTGAGCTCATGAACTAGGTCACAGTCCTGTCCATACTTTTCATTCATGTGCTTCTTTCCAACCCATGGGCCAGGAGGCCTTTTCAGACCAAGTGCTCCCCTGCCACACTTGTAAGAGTGTCTATAAATCCCCTTAATGCCTTTTGCTAGGAGACAGCTGCTCCACCTTCTCCCTCTGTCTCCCCGAAGTCACTTGTGGCCACTTTCTGGATGAGAGTCCAATGAGGACATTTCTATGAGCCTCAGCGGGGTGGAAGGGAAACTTTCCTCTGGTGGGTACACCTCCAAGTTACCTTTTTGCTAGAATCTTCACGAGTCTCAAATGTGAGCCCTTTATCTTTCACCCTAGATTATTCTTGGAATTAAAAGTCAAGTGAGCCAAAGACAAGAGAGATTATTTGTGAGGTTCAAGATGAGGGGAGAGAATCAAGAAAAGAGCTCTAAGAAAAAGAGGAGCATTTCCACCCTATAAAATAAAACTGAAAATTGTTGCTCTCTCATATGATTATTTTGAGTAATAGAAGACTTTATCCTTGTAAAGGCCTGGTACAGGTAAGTCTTCCTCAGTGCCATCAAGTTGATTCTGACTCATAGCGACCCTATAGGCCAGGGTAGAACTAGCCCCCCCCCCCCCACCATGAGTTTCTGAGACTGTCACTCTTTACAGGAGTAGAAAGTCCTGGCTCCACTGCAGAGCAGCTGGCAGCTGCAAACTGCTGACCTAGCAGTTTGCAGCCCAACATGTAACCACGCCACCTTAGCACAGGTCTCCTTAGCACAGAATTGTCATACTATCTGAAACTTCTTCCATGTTCCTAGCTTTCCAGGATCTTTAAATTCTTCTCCGGATCATTACTCCCTCCCTAGATGTTGGCTTCTCTTACCCCCTCACTACTGACTAGCGTGCTTTCATGGCAACTGGGGTGGGGAACCACTATCATTGTGATCTATGGGAAGTAGACCTTCCTGTCATGGACTGAATTGTACCCCTCTCAAATATGTGCCAACTAGCCTTGGCCATGATTCTCAGTGGTGTGATAGTTATAGTTAAGTGATGACCCCCCATGATGTGATCCGATGATAGATAAGTAAGGGGATTAAAAATGGCATGCAACACCCTTCATCCTGTCAAGACCCTGCTCCTCTGGGAGGGGAGTTTATTTGGGGTGTGGCCTGCAAGACTTTTCATCTTATGAAAGAGAAAAAAGGGGAGAGAAAAGGGTGAGTAGAGAGGAGAGGGACTTACTACCATCAAGAAAAAGAGCCAGGAGTGAAATGTGCCCTTTGGACTCTCGGTCTCTGTGCTGTGACGCTCCTAGAACCAGTGGAAGATTGTTGCCAGGACACAGGGAGATGCGAAGGCTACCACTGCTGAAAGGAGACAAGGGCCATCAGAGAGGGAAAGCTTTGTGCTAGGGCCAACATTCTGAATTTAAACAGCAAGAGACTAAATGCGTTGGTTCCAGTAATCCACTGGTGGTATTGCTGTTAGAGCGGCTGAAGGGAACTAAGACCCCTCAAGTGTGCAATTCAGGAACATCATGGTCCATTCCTATTGCTCTCCCCTCCTGATCCACTGAGGCCACGTTCAACTGTGAACACCTCTTTGAAGCTTTCTCTGATTTCTCTCGCCCAAGAGTCGGCAAATGGCAGCTCTTGAGCCCTATGTGGCTCTTTGGTATGTCCATGTGACTCTTTAGTAAAATTGAAAATGAAAATGAAATCATTATTCAGATAATGGTGATTTCATTTGTTGGGAAAATATATTTATGGCTCTCCAATAATTTTTATATTATTGTCAGGAACAGGTTCCGCTCTTCCATCTCAAAAGTTTGCCGACCCCTGTTCTAGTTCAAGGTGACCCCCTCTCCCCCTTTCGGATCACCTGTCGTCCTTAAAGTCCGAAGCCCAGAATTGGTGTTGGTGTTGTTGGGTGTCATCAAGTAGATTCCAACTCACAGTGACCCTGTGCCCCGCAGAAGGAAAGCCTGCCCAGGCCGGTGACGTCCTCACAATCGACCCGATGTTGGAACTCACTGTGGTAGCCCCTGCATCCATCCATCTCCGGGAGTGCCTTCCTTTCCTTTGCGGCTACTTTACTAAGCAGGATTTACTTCTCCAGGGATCTGGTCTCTCCTGACAACATGACCAAAGGACATGAGGCGACGTTTCGTCATCCTTGGCTCTACGTAGCATTCTGGCTGTAAATCTTCCAAGACAGATTTGTTTGTTCTTTTGGCGGTCCATGGTACTTTCAATTGTCTTCAAATGCATTGATTCTTCTTTGGTCTTCCTTATTCAATGTCCAACTTTTAAAAACGTACGAGGCAGTGGACAATACCATGGCTAGGGTCAGGCACACCTGAGTCCTCAAAGGAGCCCCCTTGTTTTTCAACACTCGAAAGAGGTCTGAGGCAGCAGATTTATTTGGTGAAATGTGTTGTTTGACCTCTTGACTGTTGCTTCCATGAACTTTGGTTGTGGAGCCAAGGAAAGCAAACTCCCTGACAACTTCAACGCTTTCTCCATTGATCAGGATGTCACCTAAGGGTCCAGGTGTGAGGACTTAGGTCTTGTTTACATTGAGTCGTGATCCACACTGAAGGCTACAACCTTTGTTCGTCATCAACAAGGGCTCCACGTCCTTATCACTTTCAACAAGCAAGCTTGTGTAAGCTGCATAGTTAACATGTTTAAATATTTCTACTTCATATTCTTTTTGTCTTCTCTCTTGAAGTGTACTTTTTAAAAAAACAAGTTTTGTTGGCACATAATCCACATATCATACAATTCAATAGTTCAGTCATATCAAGAGTTGTTAAATCATTACCACAACCAACTTCAGAACATTTTGTTCATTCTTGTACTCATTACTATTAGCTCCCCATTCCCCTCAAACTCCCCTAAGACACTGATAATCCAGTTATTGTCTCTATAAGTTCCCCCTCTTGGATTTCATATACAAAAACCATACAAAAATAAAAAACTTAAGACACACACAAAATAACTAACAACAATAACAAAATTAACTAGAAAAACCTCAGGTAAAAAGAAAGCAGCACAAAGCCCACATGGAAGAAGCACACCAGTATGTGTGACCACGAGCTGTCAAAGGGATCAGGTGTCAGGCATCAAGGAACAACAAAGCATGGCATTGTAAAGGTGGGTGAGTGCAGAGTGGAGACTCAGAGTCCATTAGTTGGCAACTGAACACCCCCCTGCTGAGGGGTTTTGGGGAGGAGACGAGCTAATCAGGGTGCA
>NW_022103917.1:14377836-14392700 GCF_000313985.2 Echinops telfairi
TATTAGGATAGAGTTTTGAGAATGATGAGGGCAATGAATGTACAAACGTGCTTTACACAATTGATGTATGTATGGATTATGATAAGAGTTATATGTATAAGCCCCAATAAAATAATTTTTTAAAAAAGAAAGCAGAAATAAGTATGAGAAGGTAGGAACTATGTCTAAATATCTCTTTGTGACTAATAATATAAATGATATAACTAGAATAATAAAAGGTACTATTTATTAAGCACATATAATAGGGCCTAAGAGCCCTGGTGATGCAGTGGGTTCGGCTCTGTGCTGTTAGCAGAAAGGTTCATAGTTCAAACCCACCAGCTGCTCCACAGGAGAAAGAAGAAGCAGTCTGCTTCTGTACAGATTTACAGCCTTAAAACCCTACAGGGCAATTCTGTTTTGTCTTACTGAGTCACTATGAACAAGAAACTAGTAGGTGGCAGTGGGTTTGGCTTTTGTTTTTATATACCAGGTCAGGCACATAAAATGAAATGTGCTTTAAATACATGATCTCATTTATCCTCACAGAAACCTCATAAGCTAAGTACTATTGCTATGTGTGGTGGTTGTTGTTTTTCCTTATGAATAAAAAAAAGAGAGGTGGATTGACTTACCTCAGGCTAGAATTAAACTGCCAGCAGATTGGCTCCAGAGTCTATTCTAAAATATCACCCCATTGTTTTAAAAATGTGGACTACATGAACCATCAGCATTAGAATTGCCGCAGGTACTTATGAATGGCTAGGCTCCAAAGCAGCTGAACAGAATCAGAATCTCTGACGGAATACTTGAGACTTTAATCCAGTTATTTAATCCAGAGTTTAGACAAAAGCGGAAGACCAATATATAATAGGACAGGCTAACTGACACAGAAACGTGTGTATAAATGCATATCCACGAGTAAGATAAATAAAGACATACTATCTTTGTTATCGGAGTGGTCCCAAGATATCAATGGAAGAATGTTTGCATCGAGTCTACTTCTTCTCATGCAATTCTATATTCCTACATCCAAAGGAAAAATGGTCATGAAGCTCTCCTGGTCTTGCTGGATTCTGCCAGTAGAGGGCGGGTAGCTGCCTTGTCAGAATCTTAGCCCCACCTAGCTCCCCACTGTCTGACTCTGTCTCAGTCCAAGTCTAGCCACACTCTAAATTACCCCGAAACCAATTTCAAAAGAAAGCAAAGATACTAAAGAAAGCATAGGATATAAAATACTCACTTTGCTACTTCTCTCTGGGAGTCGAACAAGCACTAACTACTGTAACTTCATCCCAAACGTCTTGATGGGTTATGTTTTAATTTTTATGCATCTCAATTATTTTCTAATGGTTATGTTTTTTTTCCTTTGGCTCATCGCGTATTTAGGAGTATGTTGTTTAATTTCTCCATATTTGTAGACTTCACACATTTCACGCTGCCAGTTCTTTATTTCATTCCCTTGTGGGAAGAGAGCTTAATTTGCATGATTTCAAACCTTTTCAATGTATTGGGATTGTTTTATGTCCTAACATATGGTCTAGCCTAGAGCATAGTTGATGTACACTTGAATAACATGTGTATTCTGCGTTGTGGGGTGGGGTATGTTACAGATAATCTGCTATGTCCAGTTGGCCTATCAACTCAAAAATCTCACTGCCATTGGGTTGGTTCGGACTCATAGCGACCGTGTATCCCAGGAGAGAACTGCCCCTGTGGGTTTCCGAGGTTGTAACTTCACGGGAGAAGAAAACCTCATCTTTCTCCCGCAGAATTGGCCTTGAGTATTGAGAGTCGTCTATTCCCTTGAAGATCTTCAGACTCGTCCTGTATCTTACTAAAGCAGAGTGTTCAGGTCTCCAATTCTAAATTGCTTTGGCTGTTTTCCCCTTTAATTCTGTCACTTTGGCTTTATGGAATTTATGGCTTTGTTATTAGTTGCATGTATATTTATAATTATACCTTTATATCATTATACCTTTATATCATTATAAAACAATCTTCAGCTCTAATAAATATTTTCTCTTAAATTATATTTTATCTCCAATAAATTTTTTCTCTTAAGGTCTATTTGTGTGATAGTCATGCAGCTATACCAGCTCTCTTTTTGTTTTTACAGAGATCCAGAAATGGAGCCACATGCCACGGCCTTGGCCATGATGACATTGCATTCCTAGGTTGAATCAAGGTGCCAGGGTAGTATAGAGACTCCACTTGGGCTGCTCGATGCCAGGTCAGCAGTCAGAAGACCCAGGCTGGTGGGTGAGGAAAAGATGTGGTTTGCTCCTCCTGTAAAGAGTCCCACTATGTCCTAGAGGGTTGCTGACTTGGAATCACCTTGTTGGCAGGGAGTGTTTGGAAGCCTAGGGACATACTGGGCATGGGAAACTTGGACACGGAATCAGGTAGACTGTAGACTGTAGACTAATTGATGCATTTGAGATGTGGCACTGGAAAGTGTCCTGGACTGCTGAAGGGACAAGCGGATCTGTCATGGAAGCAGTACGGCCAGAGTGCTCCTTAGAATCAAGGGTGGCAAAACTTTGTCTTACATACTTTGGACATGTCGGGAGAGCCCAGTCCCTGGAGAAGGATGGCATGTTGGGTAAAGGGGAGGGGCAGCAAAGAGGAAGGTTCTTAATGAGATGGATGGACACAGTGACTGCATCCATGGGCTCAGACATAGATCCATGGGAAGGATGGCGCAGGACCGTGCAGTGCTTCCTTCTGTTGTGTGAAGGGTCCTTACGGGTTGTTGCTGACTCGATGACACCTAACAACAACAATAACGGTGACACACTGACTGACTCTGTGTCTATGACGGGTTCTAGGCTGAGTTTCTAGCCCTGATCTTTTGACCCTAATGATGACTTTTGAATAAGGTCATAAGTCATGATACAGAGAGTTAGTTCAAAATCGCACATATCCTTGAAATCCCCAAAGTTAGACTAGGCCCTAACTTTGGAATATAATTAACATCACTATAAAATGAAGACTCCACATAAATAATGACTGAAGCTCTAATGTTGAACACAGACTGAGGTTCTAACTTGTTCAACAGCCTGAGATCTGATCTTGGAAACCAACCCAGGTACAATTTCCACAGACTTAGCACTACACAGAAATTGAGCCCAACAGAGGCAACAGAATGACAACTAAACTTGGCCACATACAGAGATGACAACACCTACAGAGGCTGGACTCTAAACTAGGCCAAAGACAATGCCTTAGCCCTAGTCAGGAAATGAAATCACATCTTCTACACAACTTGGAGGTATATTCTGACCAGAGCTATGCCCTAATCCTGCCCCACAGAGAGAACCTTTCACATGGCCCCAGGTTGACTTAACTCTGTTCAAAACCCAAATTCTAAACCTGACTGGAGAATGGGTTAATAAGTTGGCCAAAAAATAAGCAAATGTACCTGGGGTGTGCTGAGTCCCATCACTGGACCCTGATTTGATCCGTAAAGCTTACAGCTACTATCTAGCTATAGATTGAGTCCCTCAACTCTACCCACTTACTGAATTCCTAACTCTCATCACCTGAATCCAGAAACCTAACTCCTAACTTGAGCTTTAAACCTGGAAAGAAAACAAATGTCCCCAAACTGATAAATACTGATTTTTAATCTTTGACCCAAATTGAACCTTCACTGTGACTAAGTGCTAGCCTGGACTGAATCCCAAGTCCATCCACAGCTTTAACCCTCACCCTGGCCACAGAATGATTTACAAGATCATAAACAGAACTGCTGATCAACACAAGGCAGACACTGATACCAAACTTGGAACATGAACTCATGACAAACTAGGCAAAGACAATTTACGTTTGTTTGTTTGTTTCATAGTCTTAGCTTGAAAACTATTCACACTTTTAGTTCTAACCCTGGGCACAAACACCCTTATTCCTGGCCACATTCTGAGGACTGACCTGGGACAAAATCCAGGCTCAAAGCTATACTGAACCATGATCCCTAACACTACCAGGCTAGATGAAAACTCTTCTCAGTAACCTAATAACAGGCTATGAATGAAGGCTACCCTTCATCACAGGCCTAGTCATAAACACATTGTACTCTATTTGTGGACACAAAGCACTAGCAGTATGGAGCTAGATGAACCTGTGGAGCTAGGCACGGTATGGTCACTGACAAATATCAGAGAATGAACTTTACTATTCATCCCAGAATTCTGGCTACACAGTTGTTGTTGTACCAATGAGTTGTTGGTAGGTGCCAACGAGTTGGCTCCGATCCGTAGTGACCCTAAATACTCCACAGTCCTAGACCATCCTCACAATGGTTCCTATGCCTGAGCCCACTGTGTCAATCCATCTCATTGAGGGCCTTCGTCTTTTGCACTGCTCTTCCTCTCTATAAAATGTAATGTCCTTCTCCAGGGGCTGGTCTCTCCTGACATGTCCAAAATATGTAAGACAAAGTCTTGCCACCCTTGCCTCTAAGGAGCACTCTGACCTTACAGCTTCCAGGACAGATTTGTTTGTCCTTTTCGCAGTGCATGGGCCTTTCAGTACTCTTCTCCAGCACCGTAATTCCAATGCATCCATTCTACGGCCTTCCTGACCTACAGTCTGCCATTGAGTTGGCTCCACCTTGCAACCAAAATGGTTCCACCTCATACGATGGTATGAAACACTGCACAGTCAGCACTGTCTGCTACACTGACCTGAGTTTAAGTCTCAAGCTGTCAACAGGATATGGAAACTCTAAACCAGGCGTCCTCAAACTATGACCTGCAGGCCACATGCAGCCCCTGAGGACATTTATCCAGCGTGCTGGGTGTTTTTGCCCCGTTTGTTTTTTTACTTCAAAATAAGATATCTGCAGTGTGTATAGTCTGGCCTTCCAACGGGTCTGAGGGACAGTGAACTGACTCCCTGTTTAAAAAGTTTGAGGACCCCTGCTCTAAACTCTGACCAAAGCCTGAAGTTAAATCCTGGCAAGAGTCTCCAATTAAGCCCCTGCTTGTAGTCTTATCCTTGAATCCTGAAGTCAAGTTCAGGATTATTTTCCATAGTGTTCATTCTTAGCCTAACCCTACACATAGAATGATGTGAAACATCAAGCAATGGCTGTGGTTCTCAACCTGTGGGTTGTGACCCCTTTGGGGGTCGAATGACCCTTTTGCAGGGGTCACCTGATTCATAACAGTAGCAAAATTACAGTGATGAAGTAGCAACAAAAATAATTTTATGGTTTGGGGGTCACCACAACATGAGGAACTGTATTAAAGGATCGCAGCATTAGGAAGGTTGAGAACCGCTGATCTATAGCCTAACTAAAAGCCAATCTGAAAAGCATATTAGCCCTAAGACCTTCATTGTGAGGCTCATCTTTTCCATGAATAACCCCTAAACTCTGATAAAAAACCTAAATACTGCACAAAGCTGAAGTGGTACTGCTGCCCCAAGACCCAACTCTGACAGTGGCCAAGGTTCTGGCCACAGAATGATGTCCAAGCACTGACCATTGTCAGTTAGCGCCACAGACCATTCCTGAGATCCACCAGGGACAAAGCTGCAACCTTGACACTAGCTAAAGACAGAAACCACACTTTGGGCTTATTCTGGCCAAACACGCCAAACTCGAATCTGGATTAACTTTTTAATCAAGATTTTAAGCACAAAACATTATTTACAAACCTGATTTCTTATTATTCATGCTGTTCCAAATGGTTGCATTACAAGATATATGTGGGCAATGTTTTTATTTGTTTGTTTATAAATAATTTTATTGGGGACTCTTACAGCTCTTATAACAATCCATATATTAAGCATCATTGGGTTTATTTGTTGGATGGATTGTTTCCTGTGTCAGTTAACTGGCGTTCACCTGTCCAATAAAAACAATCGAGACAAGTCTTACTCAGAAGAAACTGGTGCATAGCTGTGAATCAGGAACGCAGAGATATCTAATATTAGGAGTTGAGCAAGCCTGTCATTTGCCAGTATTGTAGTTTCCCACTTTTGTATTATTTTTAAAAGGGTATATAAGATATGTATTATTTTCTTTTTTGTTGGCATATAATCCACACATCACACAATTAAGTAGTTCAGTCATATTAAGAAGAGTTGTGCAATCCTCACCACAATCAATTGAAGAACATTTTCTTCTTTTTCATACTCATTGTTGTGAGCTCCCCAATTGCCCCCTACCTCCCCTGTCATGTTCCTAGATAATTATTAATACAGTTACAGTCTCTGTAGACGTACCTATCCTGGATTTCATATATAGGAAAACATACAAAACAAAAATGAGAAGAAAAAACACCCACAATGACAAAATAAAACAGAAAAACCTCAATAGAAAAGAAAGCATTAAATATTAAAAACTGGAACCAATTAAAATAGGCCAAAAGGGAGATCAAATGATATGGTATTACATTTTAACTTAAATGCATCTGCCATAATCCACTTTACTTTAGGATTTGACACACTCATCATTGACTTTACAATATTTTCTTTCTGATAACACAGCCATACAGATCCCTGGACTCTGGTCAGAGGGTAATCATGGGAGGCTTAATCCATGCAGAGACCCTGAAATGGATTTTGTGTTTTTATTGTTAGCCAAAGCCTTCTAAAAAACTGGGTGTTCACAATTTAAGCTCTGATACTATGCCTTCCACTGGATTTGGATTCTATTAATGACAATCCTTGGATCACACAGGAGTATGTGCTTCTTCCTTGTATATTTAGTTGACTCTGTAGTTATTATTCTTGCTGGCAAAAGTGTGATTTCATTATTGGTTCTTCTGCAATCGCCTAGATCACATTTTCATGCCTGTTTATAACACCATTTCTAAGGAAGCAATATGTTTCCTAATTAAAAACAAAATATACATACCACCCAGCCTTTTAAATGACACGGATGCAGGTGATCCACACAGACTACACTTTGACAATTTGAAAGGATTATGTCTTCTCTCAAATTAAAACTCTAAGCTTATCAGAGCATTAAATAATAATAATAGCAATAAATTCTTGCTGCCACCCAATCCATTCTAAATCATGGGAACTCCATGAATTGCAGTGAAGAACTGCTCTAGAGGGTTTTCTTGGCTGTAATTTGTATGGAAACGGATCACCAGGAGCTTCTGGGTGGGTTCAAATTGCTAACCTTTAGAAAGGAGCCCTGGTGGAGGAGTTTGACCGCTAACTAGGCGTTTGACTCCTCACCACAAGATCTTCAGTCCCAAACCACCAAGCTGCCCTGCAGGAGAAAGACGAAGTTTTCTACTTCCATAAAGTTACTAGCCTCGGAAACCCACCGGGGAAGTTCTATCCTGTCTTCTGGGGTCTCTAAGTTAAAACCGACTGGGTGGCAGTGGGTTTTTACAGTTTGTTCAATCCAGAGGTCACAATCAGAACATTGAAGAACCAAAAAATTCAAGAAGTCAATGAAAATTTCAAACTGCAGCCTAAAGTGTTCTCCCCATATGCGAATAAGCTTAACCAATAATAAAAATACACGAATCTGAATCTAGTCTTCCTGTGTCACCACAAGTACAATCCTATACCTCAAGCGGAGAGTCCACAAGTGTGCCTTCTAAACTACAACACCCAGAATGCCCTCCTCCATTAGAACACGGGGGAGTAGGCGGGGCATACAAAGCGTAGGTGGGTAGATTTTGGGTTTATAGAAGGAAGTGTCTCCACTCCATCTCCTACAATCCTTTCTTTCCACTTGGGTTTTTCGCGGTTAATCCCAATATTATATTCCAGTAGGAAGAAAAGCCTCCGGTGACGTCAAACTACATTTCCCATGAGACCAAGGGCTTGGGCCCAAAGTTTCCCTGGTGACCAGTAACCAATAGAAGAGCGCGCGGTGGCCACGGAGTGGGTGAGAATCTAGCCTTGGGCCTGAGGGCCGGCCTGGGCGCCTTGTCGCCAAGGCCAGCGTGGGAGCACCGCGGCGGCTTGAGCGCCGGAAAGGCGTTATGCGCCGGGAGCCGCCGGGCCGGCTCGATTTTCTGCTGCTATATATGGAGTAGCGCTTCGGCAGCCGGGGAGCTGGAGGTTAGACAGGCAGAAAGCCTGAGTGGCCATGTCTGGGGACTGTGGGACTGCAGGACCTGCGGGGGCGGTGGGGGGGGGTGCCTAGGGAGGAGGGTGCTTCCGGGGCCTTGGACCTCCGCGCTGAACTCCGCCTACCTCCGCCTCTGCCAGGGAGGGGGTGTCGGGACCAGGAGGAGGCGGTGTACCCTTGGGCTTTGGAGTGCAGGCAAGCTCTTTGCCACCACTCCAGATGTGTTACTCCAACCTGTGTGCTCCTCACAAGTCCCAAGTTAGGATTCTCAACCAGCATTTTCCCTAGGTAGTGTCTGCACTCTCCTTACTAGTTGGGGGAGCCAGGTGATCGCTTTCCTCTGTCCCCTAAACTTTCATTTTAAGTTTGGGGTCACACTTTTTCCAGGACACACACCCAGAACTCCTCTGGGGGTGTAGGAATTCCTCGCCTGGACAAGAGCATGTACTTTTCCCTTTGCCACCTTGTTAGGGTAGATTCTTGCTCTCTCTCCCCCTCCCCCCTCCCTCTTTTCTTCTCTCCCCCCTCCCTCCCTCTTTTCTTCTCTCCCTTCTCTCCCTTTTCCCCTTTCTCCCCTCCCCTCCCCTCCCCCTCTCCTCTAATCCAGCCCTTCCTCTCCCTGGCATCAGCCCCTTTCAAGACTATGTGAAAAGTCCCCTCAAATTTGCAGGCTCCCAGAAGAGCTGAAGAGAGAATGGACTCGGCTTTTGAGAAATAGGCATTCAGTGCAGTTAGTGTCCAAAGCATAGGTTACTTATACTTAGACCTGTCAAAAAAGGTGAAAGGCTTGAGAGGGGTTCCACAGCCCAAGAATAGCAGTGATGTTGAAAACATATAGGCAGCACATCTACTACAGAATAAAATAGACTGCATGAAACCGACTATGTTATAATCACAAATGCAAGCCGAAAGTCCTTCAGGGTTTCCTGGGAGGGCAAAATTGCTGGTGGGGTTGGCAGTCGAGGAGTTGGAATCTATTGAAGTTCAAATCCACACCAGGAAGTGCTGAACCCAGGAAACCCACATAATGGTTCTAGGTCTATCATGGTAGGCTCCATGAAGGAGGTGAATTTTAACTTGGGCTAAGGAGTAAAAGGTTGCCCTGATGGCATAGTTGTTACCTGTTGGGCTGCTAACTGCAAGTCCTGTAGTGTAAACCACCATCCAGTTCGGGAAAGAAAGCTGCGGCTTTTGACTTCTGTGAAGGGTTACAGTATCAAAAGCCTACAGGTTCTATCCTGTAGATAGACCTTCTATCCTTCTACACTTCTATCCTGGCCCCTAGGGGTCGCTATGAGTCAGAATTGACTTCATGGCAGGAATAAAATGGGATTTGAAATGGGCCAAGAGGACAGAGAATATTCCTCCTGATAATGGGTTTAGATTTTGAGTGGGAAAGGTAAATGAGGGAGGACCCCTGTGACAGGTAGGCTTGCCTAACCATAGGGAAAGGTGTTGGCAATACATAGGGTTAAATAGCTTAGGCTCATTATAACAGAGCTCTGTGAAGCATCGGCTCATAGCCACCCTATATCTCTATCGGACAGGGTGGAACTACCCCTGATTTTCTGAGAGTGTAACTCTATGGGAGTTGAAAGCCCTGTCTGTCTCCCACAGAGCTTCTGGTGGTTTCAGACTGCTGACTTTGTGGTTAGCAGCCCAAAGCATAAACACTAGGTCACCAGGGCTCCCGTGAATCATACACATAGGCTGAATATTATTTAAATGTCATTTAAAATCAAAGGGTAAATAAATAAATAAAATTGTCTGATTTTTTTTTTTAATCCTAGGGAACGTGAATTGAGCTCAAAATCTTGGGGAACAGAAAGACGTGTGGTAGCATGTTCCAGGTATGAGTTTAAAGTCAAGGGGAAGGTTGCCCTAAAGATGCTTTGTGTGCAACTATTCTTAGCTGCAATCTATAACAGTTGATTTTAAAGCCTGGTGACAAGTTTACTTTCTTAAGAATTGCATTTGCTGCCCTTGTATGTCACATTATCTGAATTGTCATCTCATTGGGTGAAAATAATGACCGTTGTTTATTGATTCCACATAATGCTCTAGGCACTGTCATAGTACTTTGTTGCATTATTTTAATAGTCTTATGAATTTGGTACTGTGAATATTCACATTTTTCCTAGAAAAGGATGCTAAAACACAAAAGTTTAAAAACCCACTGAAAGTCTTATACAGACAGAGGGGTTGAGTTGGGGTTTTATGTACAGAATTCTAGTTTCAAGGTCTGCCTACCATGGTTTCTGGTTCCAATATCCACTTTTGCTCATGAATTTCCAATTGTGGTAAGGAGAGACGGTTATTGGGAAGGATAGTTGATCATCCTGGCAGAAACCCAGATGATTCACGTTGACATTATATGTCAGAATGCCTGGCCTCTGCTGCAGTGTAGCTGCCAGGACCCAAATTAGCTTAACTGCTGCTGCAACAGGAGCTGATTGTCAATATGTCTGAGTTAGGTGGTACTTTTTATAAAACATGTCATGCCTATTAAGACTTTTGGACCTGGATGGCACTTTGGGCTTATTTTGTGTTACTTTCCTCCCCCTACCCTCCCCCTGCCTCCCAGGTTCCTAAATCTCCTGCATGAAGTGTTGGAGACGCAACAGAGTACCAGATGTGAGCTCTTTTGGGGTCTGTTTAGGGTGGTAGATGTCTATGAGTCTGAGGTACTTTATATAGTATACAGTGTGTTGGGGGGAGGGGTAGAGGGGCGTAAAAGAAAGTGTGACTAACTGAGTGTCAGGAAGAAGGCATCTGTGAGAAGATGATGACATGGCAGGTGTTAAAGGATAAGGGATTTGTCAGGCAAAGGAGAAAGGAGAGGAAAGCATTCGAGAGAGAGTGAGCGCTGTGGGAAAGCCATGAGCTGGGCATGTCCATTAACTGAGGAATTCAACGTGGCTGGAGTGTAGACTGAGAAAAGAAAGATAGAAGAGGATGGAAAGATAGGTTGGGGCCACTTTTGGATTACCCACTAAGCAAGGTTATGGATGAGCTTGCTTACGAATATGTTGTGAATGATTCCACACTTTTTCACCACAGCAGAGATATGGCCTTGGCATTTCTCTCTTCCAACCCCACAACACGTTCTTATAGAATCAAAGCCCCCTTTCAAATTTACAGTCTTGGGCAGGGATAACATACCCAGTAAGCAAGGTAAGCACAAGCTTACTTGATCTTGCTTACCTACTGATTTATAGCGAACACTTCCACATGGGTTTCATGTGGAGTACCTTGAATAGCTTGCTAAGAGGTTAGGATGTGCTCCCAATGGCCAGTGTTTCTCAAAAGGTGGGAAGGTGTGCGCCAGTGGCAATTAGGTTATGCCCCTACAAACTTTTTTTGCTGTTGTTTTTGTTTTTATTGCCCCCTCCTTCACCCAACTTAGCCCTCTAACCAGTAACATTTGTAATTTTCTGAGTTATATATCCTAATGTACATCATAAAACAGGAAACTTAATTAGGTCATCAAGTCTATGGTTGCTTAGGATATGGTTTAGTAATAATAGAAAATAAACCAAGTTAAAATGATATTAATAATCATACACATAACACATGGGAATGGTGAGACTCCCCCAGGTAGTATAGGTAGTGCCTGACTAATCATGTGGATCCATTCTGATCACTTCCTCATACACTGGCTCTGATGTAAGTTGAATATCTTTTTTCCATCATTACTGCCTTTTTTTTATTTACCAGTAATCATATCAATCAGACCTTCATTTGTCTTTGGAGGTTAGAAGCATTCACATAAATTTAAGAGATTTGACATCATCAAATTATGCACTCCAATGCTGTTTGTTATATTACTAATGATAAAATGTATCTGAAAAGAGGGAGTAGTCAGAAGTATGGTTTATTATAATTCAAATATGTTATAAATCGGGGACTACCTGTACTTAAATAACTGACCACCTATATTTAAATGATTTGAATAAATGACCTTTGGGAAACCCTGTTATGGACAACAAGAAACTACCGATGAAACATACAACTTTCCTTTAGTCCTTTAATGCTCCCCCCTCCCCCATCATGACCCCAATTCTACCTTACAAATCTGACTTGACTAGAGCACGTACACGGGTACAGATCAGATCTGGAAACACAGGGAATCCAGGACAGACACACCCCTCAGGACCAACAATGAGAGTGGTGATACCAGGAGGGAAAGGGGAAGGTGGGGTAGAAAGGAGGAATTCATCACAAGGATCTACATATAACCTCCTCCCTGGGGGATGGACAACAGAAAAGTGGGTGAAGGGAAACATCAGACATGAATAAATACTTTATACATTATCAAGGGTTCATGAGGGAGGGAGGGGAAAAATGAGAAGCTGATACCAAGAGCTCCAGATGAAAGAAAATGTTTTGAGAATGATTATGGCAACAAATGTACAAATGTGCTTGACACAGTGGATGGATGTAAGAGCTTTATGAGCTCCCAATAAAATGATTTTTTAAAAAGATGTTTTCTAAGAGGAATACCATGATCAGATTTTCAGAATTGGGGAGATGTACAGGACAGGACCACTTAGGAGGCTGGTGCTATCTATGTTCCACAGAAGCGGGAACGGATTTGAGAAACACTTCGAAAGTACTGTCAATAGGACTTGGGGGCTGTAAATATTATTATATGTCAATGCCATCAGGATTGTTTTTAGAGTCTGTCCACCTTTATAGTCTATGGTGAGCATAATATTGCCAGAAAATACAATGCTATGTACACGTACATATATGCATGGAGGTACTTAGTGGAGGCTGCTGTTCTTTTGCGAGTGGGTTTGGATTAAACAAAAACATCCTCACAGCCTTACTGAGTGTTTATGAAGCAGTAGCTCAAATAAAGAAGGCACTGGTGAGGAATATGAGTATGATCTGGGATCCTTAACCTCTGAGGAACTCCGCCTCCTTTGAAACTCAGATCACATATCAACACCTCTGGGAAGCCTTTCCAGTAGAGCCCCCTTCTCCCTGCACACTCGTATGCATGCACACACGAAGCCTTTTGAGGCCTCTGCCTTCCACAAGATCCTGCATTTCCCTATCTCCTAGTTTGTACCACACCAGTGTGTCAGCCTGTGAATGGGCCTTTCTCCCTCACTAGACTGTGAGCTCCTTGAGGACAGGGACCAAATCTGATTCCTCTGCACACCCACAGCATCCGGAACAGCACATTACACAAAGTAGCCACTGACTACATTGGTAATTGGATGAAAAAATGGGGTCGCAGATAATTCCTCCAATGAAGTAACTCCAGACCCGGGGTCATGCCAACCCGTTATGAAAAGTTTAGCTTTTGCCTTTTCGGTTTTTGCTGAGTAAATGCAGAACTTCACTAGAGATTTCTTTTTTTTTTTTTTTAATTCCCTTACCCCCATTTTCCCTTAGTTACCTTACTTTTTTCTCTCATTTGTCCACCCAGCCGCCTGTTCCTCAGGTCTGCCCAGTGCTTTGTTTCCTTTAACAGGATCCATGTTCCTTCTGCCCTAGTACTCTGCCAAGGAAACATCCCTCCTCTCCACCCACCAAGTCTACTAAACTCCATCCCTGAGATCACTCTCAAATCCGTCTCCTCCCACTCCCAGATACTGCGAGTGGGAGTGTAATTTGATACAGCCCTTCTGGAGAGCAGTTTATCAATGTGTATCAAAAAATCCCCTTAAACATATTTTTTTTAATCTACCACCTCAGTTTCCAGGGCTCAATGCTGAGAAAACGATCATGGATGTCTCAAAAAAAAAATGCGCCTTCCAGGATGTCTATCCCAGACTTGTTTATAGTTGCTGAAACAAAACCCACAGATAGGATTTTACATGTTCCATCCTGGAGGTTTGAATTCTGTCTTTTATGGTACATTTGTAGAATGCATTACTAAGTCGTCATGGAAATGGATGCTATCAAAGAAAGATTTAATGATGTGGAATATTGTTCATGACCTATTAAGAACAAATCAAGTTATAAAACCATAGGCACAAAATAAGAGAGCCCAATCTAATCATGTGAACGTCTCTTTCACTCACTCACCCACAAATATATACACACATACTTGTATATGTGTACATAGGAATAATCCTGTCATATTAAACACAAAATATGTTAATAGAGGTTGCTATATATGGCAAGATTATATGTACTTTCTGCTTAAACTTTAGACCTATTTTTACTGTGTAACAAGTCACGGTGTTTGTAGTTGCTACTGAGTAGGCCTCAACTCCTGGCAACCTTATGTGTAGAAGAAAGAACACCATGTTGCCCAGTCCTATGCCATCTTCATAATCGTATTCTACATATTTGTTAATCCAAGAAGTTAGCAAATACTTTACTTCTGCGCACACCCACTATTATTACCTTAGTTTGGAACAATTGCACCCCTACCTCTGTGTCAACACACATCATTTCTAGCCTGGTTTATTGATGCCTCCAGCTCACCTTCCTTCCGATCCCTTTTCCACCACTGCTGACAGAATGCCTCTTCTAAATTCCAAATCGGAAGCTACCTGTCTTTTCTATAAAATAGTTCAAAGACTGCCCATATTCCTCAGAATAAAATCCAAACATCTTAGAATGGTTTATAAAGCCTTTGACAAGTAACTGCCTGCTTTTCTCTCCAGCATCACCTTTTCCTATTATGTTAGTTTGGGTACTTTAGAGAAACAAACCCACAGAAACTCATGTATAAGAGAGAGTTTTATATAAAGGTTAGGTGCGCATCAAGATAATATCCCAAGCCTGTGCTGCCCAAGCCCACAAGTCCAACATTAACCCATTAACCCATATGTCCAACACCAGTCCACAAAGCCCTCCTCCATCTCACAAA
>NW_022103917.1:14392844-14457926 GCF_000313985.2 Echinops telfairi
GGGATGTCTTGCAGGAAGTGAGCCTTGCCAGCTAAAGCAGGGAACTGGCTAAGGCAGCTACACCCTGGTGCGACCATCACAAAGCAAGAGACCCAAGAACTAGAAAGGCGAGGCTCACCAAGCTATTTATCCCTCCTCCCTTCAATTAACCCCACATATGTTTATCGGCCAGGTTAGCACAATAAACTAACTACCTCACCTATGCTTTAGCTTCCTGTTGCTGTGAGGTGCCTTTGAGGTGGTTCAGACTCATCACAACCCTATGTACACTGGAATAAAACACTCGCTATTCCTGCACCCTCCGCCACACATTTTGCTGTGTTTGAGCCGGTTGTTGTACCCATGGTGTCAGTGCATTTTGCTGGAGGGCTTCCTTTTTTTCACTCACCAAGCTTGATCAAGCATGATGTCTTTTTCCAGGGACTGGTCCCTCCTAAGATGCCTGAAGTATGTCAGACTAAGTCTCGCTATCTTCACTTCTAAGGAGCATTCAGACCAAACATCTTCCCAGACAGATTTGTTCATTCTTCTGGCAGTCCATGATATATATTCAATATAGGTCATAATTTGAAGGCATTATTTCCTCTTCCTTATTCCTTGTGCAACTTTCACATGTGAGTGAGGTGACTGAATACCATGGCTTGGGTAAGGTGGCACACCTTCGTCCTCAAGGTGACGGCTTTGCATTTCAACACTTTAAAGGCATCTCTTTCAGCAGTTTTGCCCAAATGCAGTCCATCATTTGATTCCTTAACTCCTGTTTCCATGGCAGTGATTGTGAACTCGAGTAAATGAAATCCTTGAGAATATCCAGCTTTTCTCCATTTATTATGGTGTTGCCTATTGGTCCAGTTGTGTGGGTTTGTTTGTTTTACATTGAGTTGTAATCCAGACTAGTCTTTGATCGTCATCAGTAAGTGCTTCATGCCCCTCTTTGCTTTCAGCCAGCAGAGTTGTGACATCTGCCTGTTGCAGGTTTTTAATGAGTGTTTCTCCAATCCTGATGCTGCATTTTGTCTCATATAGTCCAGCTTGTGTACTTAATATTAGACAAATGTCATTGTGGACTGTCTGAATTAACTGTTGTGTTCCAGGTACCCTACTGGTGGTATTTAATTTCACCCTCTGGGACAATCTATTAAAAACATACAATAGTTATCCCTACCTCACCGACAAAAAAAAAACCTGATTTAAATAAATAAAAGCTAGAAGAAAGATAATAAAAACACTTTAAAAAACCTTTCATTATGAGTTAAATGAAGAGTTACAGAGCATATCATCCGTTTTACACTCAGCCTGTTGTACACACTGAATTTCAACTCATCCATTGTCATCCCCTCAGTTCACTATCACTATCACTCTACTTCCTCCCTGGGTTTCCTGTATCTGTTCTTCCTTAACTAACCCACGGAACAGTATCCTTGGGTAAAGGCTACCCTTTTGATTTTAAATGATTGATGATTCTAACATGAGGGTGAGTTCAGTTCCAGGCCTAGTCTGGGGGGATCCCACCAGTCTCTATCCAACCAATATACCAGTTGTAATAAAGATCACCTGCTAAGGAAAACTCAAAATCCCTTGCCTTACTACAAATCTTCATTTGCTTACTCTCCCCAGCTATCTTTGTGTAGGACTTTGAACATAACCTTTGGCAAGCTAATTGCTAACTGCAGCAGCGCAAAAACAGCCCCAGACTGACATGAGCTCTCCATGTTGCAGTTCACTTTTTGCTAATGTACAGAAATCTTTGTGTGTGTGTACATAACCCTTCAGTGCAGGAGAGATGAGATAACTTCTTTTGTGCTGTTTTCTGTTTTGAAATTCGACATCTTCTGGGATGAGGATGTCAGCAGAGAGCTATGGGAAACCGATAGAACTGAACATACATGCAGCAATGTGTCTCATGGGAGCATATGTCATTGGTTAATTTATATTTTTTAAAATGTCATGTAGATATATTTCCCAGCAATCTGTCCCTAGGGAAGACCTTGGTTGAATTCAACTCTTAATCCTATTTACAGAATGCAACCCACGTGTGCACTATATTCTTGCATTGTTAAGTAATCTTAGACATATGTAGTAGATTACCATAATGACATGCAATCAGGTGAATGTGAGAGACTCGATTTTCTCTCTCAGTGTTCATAATTGTCATTCCGGATCCTGCAGCATGGTCTTCCCTTCAGTTTTCTTATAAATAATCCCCATTGTGCTGTAATGAATGAACCTTAAAATCCTAAGCATGAAACATCTGAATAAAATGATACTTTGTAATGAATTGTCACTTATAAATACTCTAGGCAAAAAAAAGTATGGTTCTCCTCCGTGATCAAATAGGTTGAACACAGAAATTATAGATAAGGTTTCAATTCATTCAGCAAATTATTGTGGGAGTGGGGCGGAAAGAGAAAGAATGAGAGAGGAGAAACACACAAGAATGAATATGGAAGAGCAAATGAAAGAAAGATTTTAACAAGCAGGCCTATTGTATTAATGAAAATTGATCCAGCTGAATATTGGAGTACGTGCCAGTGGGGATTTTTTTTTCTTTTTTGCCCATCTCATTCCTCTGTGGGACAGATAGGTAAAAATGCTAGCTGATAAGTAGCTGATCTACTTTTCTGTTTACAAACAGTATGCAGGAAGGAGCAGGGACTTTCTGGAGGCCCTGCCCTGCAGTAGCCTGCTGGTGGTGGTGTGAGAGTTATGATTGTGTCATCTTTTCCAGGGTTTCTGTCTCTGCTGCAGGGATTTGGCAGACACCTCAGACAAATTTTTATGTCTCTTAAATCTTCCTCAAGCTAGGCTTGGCTCTTAGATTTATATGGACAGAAAAAACCCCGAAGTGTTTACCAGGTTGACATTTTTGAAGATCAAAACAGACTCCATTAAAAAAAACCCAAAACAAATGAAAATCAGCATACACCTCAGCTTAGTCTTCAGAAAGGGCTAATTGCTTTTGTTATTTGTTCCAAACAGTTCCAAATGCTTACTTTCCAGAAATGGCTACTGATCATCTTTCTAAAGATTTATATTCCAGTCATGTTGCCCCCTCTTCTTGCCTACAAAGTATAAAGTTTTACTAAAGTCTTAATTTTCCGTATTTATTCCTTTTTTTTACCTTGGCTGATAGGTAGTATGAAGCAATGATGTAGTAAAAAGGCATGATGAAATGTGTTGGTAAGGTGAGAAGGAGGGAGGAAAGGCAATTTTTGCTAGTTCTGCCCTCCCCCTTTTTGGCCATGGTGGTTTTTGTTTTGTTTTACTGGTCCTTTACCTGTAAGATATTCTTGGATGGAATGCTGCTGCTGCTGCTGCTGTTCCTAGATGCTGTAAAGTTTGTTCCAATTCATCGTGCAACAGAACGAACCAATGCCCAGTCTTGCGCCCATGGTTGCAGCCATGGTGTCAATCCATCTTGTCAAAGATCTTTCTCTATTTCACTGCCCCTCTGCTTGACCAAGTATGATGTCATTCTCCAGGGTCTGGGCTTTACTGACAAAATATCCGAAATACATCAGACAAAGTCTCGCCATTCTTGTTTCTATTTAATAATGATCCTTGAGTCTGTATAGTGATGCTAGGTGAGAAAAATTATTTAAGTGATTATACATTGGCAGGGCTTGTCTAAGTGCATCTGTAGGCAGAACAAAACTGAACGTTTGGCTGTAATTCAGAAGAGGTGAAACACCATGAAGACTGTCATGTAAACATGGTTGCTTCAGTGGGGAGCTCTGGAAGGTAGTACTGGGGGAAATTCCCAATAAGGCCTGTCTCAGCCACTCCAACTACTCTGCTTCGCAGCCAGCAGCAATTTCCAGTGAGAGCTTCCTAGGCTAGTTAGAGGCTGGCCCACACCAAGGTCCCATACCATGCCCTCCTACCATTTCTTCTTCAGCTAGACCCTTAATCATACTACACTAGGATTCCTTTGGTCCCACAGTACATATTCTAATTTCCACCTTTTACGAGGTGCTAAACTTGAGTTCAGGGGACACTTAATGCTTAGACTTCACAAACGAGCAGACCCTGTGCAAAACACTAGGACTATGCTAGTGAATTAGAAGGAGGCCCTAACTTCCTATAGTGAGCTTACAGTCTAGTGGGGGAGACAGACATACAAACCAATAATTATATTGAAGTGAAAAGAGCCCTCTGGACAAGATGCCCTGGGAATAGAGTGAAGGGCGCTAATCCTGGGGTGGGTCTCTTAACAGAACAGCATCTAGCTGCTGAATCATGAAGGGGAAATGGACATTGCCTAGAATCTAGGTAGACAAAGAGGTGGTGGGCAAGGATTCCAGGCAGAAAGACCACCATTACATGTCAGGCTCTTACTGCCTGCCATTGAATTAATTCTGACTCATTTTGACCCCCTATGGGTTCCTGAGACTGTTTACTGGAGTAGGAAGTGAAGTTTTTCTCCTGTGGAGCAGCTGGTGGTTTTGACCCGCCCACCATGTGGATCGCAGTCCAACGGTAATCATTCCGTAGACCGGCATAAACATGGATAGTTCTGAAAAAAGTAAGATATTGTATGTGTGAACCCCTGGGATTTGGGGGATAGGGGGACAGGACAAGAATCTGGAGAGGCGTTTGGTGGCCTTTGGTTAAGGGCATCAGTTTCGAATGAGATCAGATGTAGAGTTAGTGGTGAGCCAGCAGAGGGTTTTCAATAACTGGGTTGGAGAATGGACTTTATAGGGGAGGAGGAACGATCTGCCCACCTTTCAGTTTGGTGACATTTGAAAGTTTTATCATCATCCCTATTCAGCAATGCCATCTCTGTTAACCTTTCTTTTGATATACAGAGATGATTTTGAATAACTGTTTTTTTCTCTATATAGGACATGCCTCCTTGTCCTTCACATGTGATCAGCTGAATATTACTTTTTTTTTTCAACCCAAACAGTTATCCCAGCCATAACTGGGGTTTGATTATCCTGAAAGAAATCTGAGTTCCAAAGCACAGCAGCTTGGCTTAAAAAATGACATGAGGCATATTTATAGGAGCTCCAATGGCACTATGGTTAAGAACTCTACTAAGGAAAGGTTGGCATTTAAAACTCACCAGGAACTCAGTAGGAGAAAGATGTGGCAGTCTGCTTCCATAAAGATTTATAGCCTTGGAAACCAGAGGGGGCAGTTCTACTCTGTTTTATAGGTTTTCTGTGAGTTGGAATCCACTCCAGGGCAGTAGGTTTTGGATTTACTGAGTCAACAGGGCTGAGGAGAGAGTGCTGGTTAGCAACTCCTGGGGCCTGGAGGAGAGAAAGGGACAGAGGCGTAAGAGATACCTGGAAGTAGCAGTATGTCAAAACCAAGCCAAAGCCACTGCCATCCAGTCAGTGCTGACTCAGAGTGACCCTGTAGGGAAGGGGAGAACTGCTCCTGTGTGTTTCTGAGACTGTTACTCTTTATGGGAGTACAAGCTCTGTCTGTCTCCCACATAGCAGCTGGTGATTTCCAACTGCTGACCTTGCAGTTAGTAGCCCAATGAGTATGACAGCAGGGCTCCTTGGGAAGCATGTCTCATTTCCTTTGAGTCTATGCAGATTCATAGCAACCCCTTGTGGTTTTCCAAGACTGTAACTATTTATGGGAATTGAAAGCTCAGTCTTTCTCTCATGGAGCTGCTGCTGGTTTTGAACTACCGACCATACAGATCAGTGTCCAACACCCAACCACTACACCACCAGGGCTCCATGGGCAGTATGCAGAGTATTGGAAATCCAGATATGGGAAGTAGATATAACAAATGGCCTGGACAAGGTGGCTATACCCAAACAAATGATACTGTTAAGCCCAGTGGTGGTCAATGAAATTCTTTTTCTGACTCAGATACAAACACTTTAGCATGGCACCGAGTCTCTCTGCAATCTGGCTCTAGCCTATCTCACCCATATTCAGACTTCTGTCTCACAGAATTTCTCTGCTCCAGCCAGTTCCCCTTTTAGATTTTTTTGTTGTTGATATTTCTTTACCTATACTGTGAGTGAGCCCTCCAGGGAGCACACACAATGCTGTCAAGTAATTCTGATGAGGGATAAATTGTGTGTGTGTGCTTAAAACTAACTTACTGCCATTGAGTCAATTCTGACTCAGTGGCCCTGCAGGACAGGGTAGAACTTCCCCTGTGGTTTTCCCAAGACTATAACGGAAGTAGAACATCAGTGACACAATGTATATCCACTATGCCTTCAGGACTCCTCTATATACATGTATACATACACATATATATCTTCCATACAATAGGTACCCAAAGATATACATAGAAATGAATTATTATATCTCTCTTGTTCTTTCCAAGTTCCCTTCTGCTATTGATCTAGATTTCTTTCCAAATGAAAAAAAAAATGGCTCCTGAGATACTAGGTTGAAAATGATAAAACTGTCTTTTAATTTTTATACTGAAATTGTTTTAAATATAGAAAAATGGCAAGAATTATACAAGAACTTTGCTTATTTTCCACTCTGATTTACCAACTTAAAATTTTTTACCTATTTGCTTTATGCTTCTCAATATGAATTGCTCATTTTGTTCTAAAATATCTGAGAGTGGAATAAATCATACTTTACCTCTTTTCCTTTTATCTCAGCCTTTCATTTTGAGCAATTTCAAACATGTAGAAAAGTTGTTAGAAATTGTACATGAGCATTCATGTGCCCACCATTTAGATTATATGAAGAACATTTTACATATTGCTTTCTTATAACTATCCAGCTTTGTATACATTTCAGATTAAGTTGCCTACCTCAGTAAATTATTTCTATATTCTTCAGTATGCAGATCATTAACTAAAAACCCAATGAAACCCACTGCTGTCAAGTCAATTTTGATTCATAGAAACATTATATAGGGTTTTCATGATGGTCAGTCCTTACGAGAGCTGGAACAAACAGTTTCAGTTTTTTCTCCCACTGAGGGGCTGGTAGATTTGAACAACTGACCTTATGTCTAGCCAACAGTGCCATCAGAGCTCCTATCATTTATGAGATGAATAAAATATTTAGTGTTGTGAAATTAATAAATTTTATCAGATTGCTTTTGCATCTACTGTGTTGCTATAACTGTGGTTTATCTGTGTATCTTAGATCTGTTTAGACAGAAAACTCATGACTCTTTGATGAACCTTTGGATGCCCCTCCACGTAACCTAGTGCAGGGCGAAGCCAAAATTCCATCACTACCACTTGATGGTAATGAACAGAGACAGCCATTGCTGGTGAAAGACTTACCTGAAAGCTAGAATAAACTGAGGGAGGGCATGGAAGAAGTATATGAGAAGAGGGCTGCAGGTAAATGGGAGAGAGAGAGAAGCTGAGTCTTGATGAATTGGGAGGGGAAACATGCCTTTGTCTACTTGGCACTTCCAGCCTTACTTCTATCTGCTACTTTCCAGCTCTCTCTTTCGAAGGATAGGTTCTGGGAAACTAGGGACTATTACTGTTTAGCAGAGCACAAGACAAGTCTCCTTTTTACTACTTGGCGCCACCAATTATTCTATTCACGAGGCAACATGTTGCCTCATGAATATGCTAATCTCTCACAAGATGCAACTTAGTTTTGGAGGGTGTTGGTAGACCACTGAAAACCCCTATCATACTATACATGGGGGTACCCCTCCCCCCAAAAACCCAGATTTTTTTTCAAAGCTATGTAGTTTGTTTTTTTTTACAAAACAATCTCACCTCCTTCAGAGTACTCTCCATTACACTTAATACATTTGTCAAATCTGCAATTCCACTGTTGGAAACACTTTTCAAACTTATCTGTTTGGATGGATCACCTCCCTCGTTTTTTTCTTCACCTCTTCTACGTCATCAAATCCATGTCCATCTTCATTCACAGAAACAAAAAGAAGTCGCACAGAGCAAGATCTGATGAGTAAGGTGCGTGGGGAAAGAGGGTCATGCTGAGATGGCTGCCTAAGCAGCTGCCATAAATCAGACCTTTTTTTGTCCCACACTGTTATGCAATCTTTTCAGAATCTCTAAATAGAAAGTTTGATTAACAGTCTGACCTGGTGGAACAAACTTCAAATGCACTACGAGTCGAGATTTTCATCTGTTCCACAAGTTGACGGATGTCCAGAACGAGGTTTGTCATCAATCGACATTTTGCCCTTTTTGAAACAAGAAAACCACTCATACAGGCGAGTTTTTCCATAGCACTGCCCATGTAAGCTGTGTTCAACATCACAACAGTTTCTGTGGCATTTTCTGAAGCAGGAGACAAAATTTCACAGCCATACACTGTTCTCTTAAATTAGCCACCACAAAAAATGAGGTTCAAACGAAACTGCTTTTATGAAAAAATTCATTGTGACCAGAGAGAACTTTCCTAGGTGATGCCACTGGGTGCACTAACTCAGAGAAAGTTACTTGCCTAGTGGGAAAAATGCATACTTCTAAAACTCCACCATGGGAGCTTTTTTCTATTGGGTTGGGGGAGACTCCCTCATAATTGTGCTATAGGCCAAAGAGCCCTTGAGTTCAATGAATCCCGATTTTCTTTTTCTTTATAATTTCCCCCCTTTTTGCTCCTTTGCTTATTGATATAAGGAAAGCCTTAAGCTCCACTAATTACATTGTGCCTACCACAGTGTGACAGATACTACTACTTTCTAATTTGTCCCATAAGAAAACTGAGACTCGGAGCACTTAAATACCTTGTTAAGAAAAGCAGATCTGTCTTGCCTGTAGAACTCTGTGATCTTATACACTATATACCATACTGTCCAATGAAATAAATATTTAACAAGCAAATGCAGTATAAAAATAAGGAAGTTTACTTTCACTGTACTGACTCAGTATATTATTTATTCGCTAAGTAAGTCTAATTGAATCATTGAATTAAGAAGGAAGTATGCCTTTAGTCATTAGAATTTTGCTGTAACAATGGATTCAGATTGAGTCCAAATCCCACTTCCATCACTTACCAGTTACTAAACTGTAGTCAAGTCACTTATCAGAACACCTCAGTTCCCTAAAGTGTGAGGATAATAATACCTATCTTATTGTTTTGTTTTGAGGGCTAATTAAGACTATTATGTAAAGTATCATATGACTGTTGCTATGCAGTAGGTTCTCAGAAAATTCTAGATTGCTTTTGTTCATTCTTCCTTTTTGGGACTAGATCACGCACCTGTAGTTTTCATTTAAGCAAAATAAATTGTTTCTAAAACTAAATTTTCTTTTTTGAAGGGGATATTCCAGACAAAATTATCAGGCTGATTATTCCTGAGACTGAACAAGGAGAGTTGCCAACTCTTATGTGGAACATATTTCATAGTGAGCTAGAAACATGAACCCTTAGAAGAGTGGGGGTGGCAGTGTCCTGCTTCCTAGAGATTATGGCCAAATCATGACGTTGTCTGATTTCATGTTGTTGTCATTAGGTGTTTTTGAGTCTGCTCCAACTCAGAGACCCTGAGTACAACAGAACAAAACACTGCCCAGTCCTGCACCATCCTCACAATTCTTCTGTTCGAGCCCATTGTTGCAGCCCCTGTGTCAGTTCATCTTGTTGAGGGTCTTCCTCTTTTTCTCTGCCCCTTTACTTTACCAAGCATGCTGTCCTCCAGGGACTAGTCTTTCCTGATATCAGCCCCAAAGTACATGCAATGAAATCTTGCTATCCTCACTTGTAAGGAACATTCTGGCTGTACTTATTTCACAGCTTGACTTCTTGACACAATTTGACTAAATTTCACCATTGGTATTCTATGAGACCACGTGTATTAACAAACCCAGTCCAGCCATTTCTAGGCAAGCAAGCTGTGGCTGAGTTGAAGTGACTTGAACGAGGTCAAACTGAAAAAAGCAGACCTCAGTTCTCCCAACTTTGTACTCAGTGTCCATTCTATGGTTCCTTTGTGGGCTCTTAGCCAGGTGAAGCTAAGTCTGGAAGTATGCTCTTTGCAGAAACTTGGCCTGATTGGATGGACTCTCCTCTCAGGATTTGGCACAAGTGTGATGTATTTGGGAAAAATGAAGCTTATTTTCTCTCGTGCTTCAAATTGATCCAGTAGTCATCGTTGCTTTCAAAATGATACCATTTATATTTTGTTTTGGGTTTGGCAAATTGGTGTTGTTTCTCCCCGTTTAGGTTCATGGTTTGAAACCTTCCAGTGGGATTTTTATTTTTGACAAAGATACTATGAATCCAGGGTGGTTAATGACAGTAATTCATTTGAAGAAAATCAGTCAGGCTTGGTGAAGGGTGCTGCAAAGGAACTCAGGTGCTTTAGGGAACCATTAGTGCTTATATTCTGGAGCTTGAAATCAGGATAATGGAAACATTGCAATGGTTTTTGGCGTGCGTGTTTGTGTGCTTATTTCTGTGTGTTTTCACCAGGATGCTCTGATGCTTTCGTTTCCACTCTTGATAATCGGAGTTGAAATTCCTGTCTCCCACCTCATTGCCTTTTGGGATACTCTTTCAGTCATGTTCTGGATAGAATCCTCGTGTTTTTTTTTGGACTGTAAAAAAAGAAGCTAACAAGAAATCTTCTTTGCCACCCTTTTCCCTTTAGTTTGAATGGCCCTTCTGAGGAAATTGGGGCATATGAATTTCAAGCTGGAATTTGTGAATGAGTTCAGTAACAGTGCCCAGAGGCACACCAGCCTGATTCTGAAATACAGCCTTTGCTCCTTAGTAACCAATATGGTATTTAAATTCTCAGGTGATCTACCTTTGTTGAACCTGTATTGGGCTGCCACCTTTTTAATTGGCCAATCATGCTTCAAGGAAGGCTGTGTTCGAGGATCACAAGCTTGGGCTTTGGAGAGCTGTATCACACAACTCTGGGTTTCCTCATCCTGAAGGAAATCAAACTCTTGGGCTGCCTATACTTTTCCAAGCTCCTGGTAATTTCCTGAAGCAGCTGGAAGGCTAGGATTGCAGCTGTGGTGGTAAAGGGGGCCGCTCCCAATACCTCAGAAGGCAAGCACTTTCTTGACGAAGCCCTGATTATATATAATCCCATCAAATGTATCCTTTCCATTCTTTCCTTCCCTCTTTTACTGACTGGCTGGTAGCTAGTTACCAATCACCCAAATCTTTATGCTTCGTATTAGCCTATTGATTTAACATAGAGTTATTGATGTATATATATATATATATATATATACACACACACACATATATACACACACATACATATGTAATGTGTGTGTATATATACATTTAAATTCCCATATGTGTGTATATATGGCAATTTAAAAATATTTAAATATATACATCTATGTGCGTATATATACATATATGGCCATTTAAATAACAGCAATGATATACTAGTGACGATTGGAAAGAGTTTTCTTTCCTCTTCCAAGAAGTAGTCTGGGTCTTTGTTTGAGGACATACTAGGCACTAGAAGGGGTCAAGGGAAGCGGCTAGCTGAAATTTCTACAATAGCCCCCACCTTTATTTTGTTTGCTTCAGATTTGGCTCATGTGGATAGACACACATTCGGGTAACCACCATACAGATGGAAACCAGGACATATGGGATTTGGCTGGACCAAAGGTCCCCAAACATTGCCTGGATCATTTAGTAACCCAGGTGTAGCCACCCCAGGACTTCATGTGCTAAAATTGTGTCCCAGCTGAAGCCAGCTGGTCACTGTATATATAGTATCAAGGCAGCTTGGAGCCTCATAAAGCATGACTTTGGATTTTTTACCTTGTGGATTTAGATTTTGCTAATCAGCCTGAGTCTGTTTCCACACACTGAACAGATTTATAGATTTAACAAAATGAGATGCTCATTGTCCAGTAAATTTACAATCTAAGCTAGATGGGACATATTATTAGGCCACACACACAAAACAATAGAATGATTTTCCAGAAATGAAAGAAGGAATTAGAGGGCCTTAATAAGCTTTTAGATAGACCAGGTTTTAAAATTTTTCTTTTCAAATATTTACTCCTTGTGGCTTTTTAGGAGCAGTGATCCCTTTTAATTTTAAAATATGGGAATTGAAGCATGTTTCATGAAATAATATTGATCCTTTTAATTTTCCACATGAGGTAGAGGTGCCTTGCTTCAGTCACTCAAGCACGATTTGTTCTAGTGAAGTATGCTAGTAATGATAATGCTAGGTGGCCTTGAGTCAGTTCTGAATCATAGCAACCTTATGTATAACAGAAGGAAGTGTGACATCCTCACAATTCTTTCTATGTTTGAGCCCATGGTTACAGTTGCTGTGCCAAGCCATCTCATTGGGAGTCTTCTTTTTCATTGATCCTCTACTTTACCGCAATAATAGTAATTCGATACAATCGTTTAACCCTTTATAGTTTATAAAAGATTTTCATATTCATTAGATCATTGACTCTCCATAGCAGTCCTGTGGAGCAGTCAGGTTTGGTAGTATTCACTTCAGTTTATAAATATGGGAAATAAAGTTCAGAGAAGTTGAGTAACCCATCCAGGATCACACAGCTACAAAATTGTGGACCTGGAAGTTAAACCAAGGTTTCTTGAGACCCAGCCCTAGTACTTTTTCAGTTCTATCGTGTTTCCTGCTTAGAACACTTTCTCCTTTTCACTCCTGCTCATGATTGATTTTGAACTAGTGCTTCAGGTTAGCAGATGAGTGCCTTCTTTAAGGGCACCTATCGAGCGAGTCCAGCACTCGGCTTTTAGCTTTTCACCTTGACTTTAATGGAACTGTATTTAGGTAGACATAGGTTTTACTCTCTGTTAAATATATGCACAAAAGTTTTGTGATCCGCTGATTAAAGGTATGAAAACTGCACCTGGGGAATGGGACTACAGATGAAAAGTTGGCTTAAAATAATTAGCTTCTTGCTTTTGTGTTAAGAGATGTCATGTTCAATAGAATTTCATTTCTTTCTACTTCCTTTGCTTCCAGCCTTTTAAATATAATTCTTTAGGGAAAATTAGCAAATATTCGTTTTCAATGTTGGTTTCTCAGGAACAAGGGTAGCTGGGAGGAAAGAGAAAAGTGGAGAGGTGATTTTGTGTGCTTTCTAAGTGTGGGCAAGCATTATTTTGTTTGGGGCTGCGAGAGCTAGATTTTCTTCTAAGGCATGCAAATCGTAAAGTTCTGATTTGTCAATTGCACGCTGTTTCTTTAGGCACTGATGTATGAAATCCCTTACGAATTCTCAGATGAACATACTGCTAATTGCTTCTCCACCTGCTCTCCAACCTCCTCCACCCCACCCCCTCCACTCCCAATTCAGCCTATAAGTGTCCGTCATTGGAGATGGATGGTGACACATGCAGTAACAGCAATTCATAAAAGCCAGTTCCAGCCCTTGTCTTCAAGGCTTCTGGATTTTCCACTGCCTGCTTTTGTGTAAGTGAAGTGGATGGAAGTGCTACTGGCATCAGAATCCACCTTCCTATGCTCCGTTGCTGGCGCTCAATTGCTCGGCTGGAGCTGAACTGAACAGAAGCATCGGATCTGAGCTGAATCGTAGCTGGGTCGTCCCCCCCCACTACCTCCTGAGTGAGGGGGCAGGCTATGGGTAGTGTGTTGTGGGGGTTTGGGTGCTTTGGATTTTCTTTTGTTGGGGAGAAGAAAGTAAAGGGAGAATAAATCATAATAGGATACAACGTGGAACAGTTCCCTGAAGAGTGTCACAATGTTCCTGGTACAATATACAGGTATAGTATGCTTTATATTATCTAAGGTTTCCTTTTTGTTTCAAAGTGTATTTCTCTCTTCTATTTTTTCCTCTAGTTCAACTGTACTGAAGGACAAATAGTGTTTTAATGAGCTAAACAAAGTAGCTGCATAAGCCATGCCGGTCCCTAGTTATAATGTTTGTAGCAGATTGCTGTATGAAATCTGGGGCTTATGGCAAATTGGTAGTCCTGATCCTTTAATTGTGCGTGCTTCTCTGCTGTATTCCTGTATTGAATTTCTCAAGTCTTATGTCTGCAACTGGTAGTGTGTGATATAGCCTAGAGTGTTTACAGAGTAGAATCAGTGCTATGGAAGCACAAAGCAATTTCTAAACACTTAGAATATTATGTTGTTCTTGAGTTTATTAGCTCCACTATTTGTTAATTGACTGTCTGTATTGGGGGTATAGTTTAAAGAAAGTTCAAATAGGAAGTACTCCGGAACTTGTCTGTTGGGCACATTTATTTTTATTTCATTATTGAACTCAGGTTGGTGAACATTTTACGTTATTGATGCTTATTCTCCTGGATGAAAAAGTGCTGGGAACAGTAGGGCTAAACACTGTCAGCTCCAAACCATCTGTATCATAAAATATCATTGGAACAGAAGTGCTCTGAAGTATTCTCTGGAGCTTTCAGGAATATATTGGTCCAGAACAATGTAGAATTTGAAGGATCAGATCAGGTGTTGGTGAATGTTATTTGAAAGGCTTCTTACTTCAGTAGTTACAAAGACGGAAAGGACCCTTCCAAATGAAAAACCCTAAGAAAGTTTCACTTTCTTGCGCAACAGAACAGAAGCTTAGTTTGTACAACTGCATGTTTTGATAAATTTGAATATCATTTATTGTTAAGAACTTTCATCTCCAGTCTCACTTTATTGTCCTTAAAACATCATGCACGTGTGCTTAAGAGCTGTAAGATCATGTTTTGTTTTAATGCGTGGTTTGACAGTTGATTTTGCTGGTTTAATTGGACAGCCTGCAAATGATGGGGAGAAGTGAGTGACAAATTTCAAGGTTACACTAAGGAGCATACTGTGAACCTTAATGTCTGGACCAACAGCTGCTGAATTGAATTGTCTGCAATTAAAGCAACAGCAGGTTTGTGTAGTCTCCCTGCAGTCCAGTTATTTGAATTTATAGCTTCAGTTTCTTCTTTAGCTATCGGTTGGCTTGTTTTGCTAAGTGTTGGAGAGTTGTGGCTGCTGGATAGCTTTTTTTCCCACACTCCAATGCATGCTTGGCTCCAGGAAAGCCATCTCTGTACATTTGAATGTGAGCTGTTGAGGTTATTCTCTTTTGGTTAAAATCAGAGAATGTGTCTTTTTCTCCATTACAAGAGTACATAGATAGATTCTATGGAAAACAGTGCTTTGTGCAATAAATAGAGGCTTCTCATGGACTTGTGTTACTGGCTTAGGTTTTGGGCAATGAAAAATATTGATCTTTGTTATATAGTAATTCCATACTGTATTTGAGAAGAACTTCTCTAAAATAAGTGTTTGTTTTAGGAAATGGTGGATTTTTCCCCTTGTGACTAATTTTATTTGTATCTAGTAATGAGTACATGTTTAATTCCTTCCTAGTTTTACTCAATTAGAAGACAGCTTTTAATTGCAATGTAGTTGTTGTGTGTTGGTTCATAGTAGATGTGTGCGGTAGGAAACATTTACACTATGATTTAACATAAACGTGTCAGTGCTTCCTCATTACAACCCTGTATGTAGTCAGGGGCATTATGGTTTCTCCATTTAATAGATAAAAATAACTGAGATTGAGAGAAGTTAAATGATGACCTAGGATCTCACATCTAATAAATGGCAGTGCCCAAACTGTTAGGGTTCTTGACTCAAGAATCTCCATTTTCCCTTCTGAAATGATGCATCCAGGATCAATTTGACTTAAGCTACCGATCAAGAAGAGTGTATTCAGTCAATTACTAAAAATAAAAATAAGTTAGGGTTAGGGTTAAAAAAATAAAATTAAAATAAAAGTAAGTTATTTGTTGGCTTTCATGAGTTTTTAAAGACTATTTTAGTCCAGCATCTATTTTAATAAGTGATTGAGTTTCTAATGAATTCTACAGATATACAGAAAACACTGGAATTTGTATGATGAACTAAAGTTGAGTCTTATGACAATAGACGAGGGAAAATATTGTCCAGTTAGTATGTTAGTATGTATTGTTTCCACCTAAAACAAGCTAGTTATTTTAAATATCCGCTCAATAGATTTGTAAGATTATTGCCATAAAAACATGTGTCTTTAAAAAATTTCCTGGTCATGATGCAAAGTGTTAGATATTCTTAAAATTAGAATATTTTATTTAAATCATTGGGAAAATATACAGTGTTGGTTTATGCAGTCAACTTAGTTTCTTATTTTCCTATCATATATACAGTGAACCCTCGCCACTTCGTGCTTCGACTTCCGCGGCTTCACTCTATCGCGGTTTTTGCGTAACAGCACCCACTGCCTACACCCGCTCCTTCAGAGGAAAAAGACGGCGACCCACCTGTAGAGTACATCCCTTAAGTCATTTCATAGGCTACTGATTACAGTATTTGTAAGAACTATGTATAATAATACTGTATGTGAAATATGTAATACTGTAAACTAGATGCCATAAATAATATAATAAATAATAAATGATAATTGTAACGTCCAAAATGTTTTACTGTATTTTCCCTTTTTCGTTTAATAAATTGGGTAATACGAGTGTAATGGTGACTAAAGGGTGTTTTTTCATGTCCTCTATGCTCTAACAACGAAAATATTTGATTTACAAATAAGGAATCCTACTTCGCGGAATTTAATTTATCACGGTAGGGCCTAGAACCGATTAACCGCGATAAACGAGGGTTCACTGTATATATATATATATATATATATGAAGCTGATTAACTTTCCTGTCCTTTAAAATCTTCAAGTGATTTCTCAATCTTAACTCTATTAATTTTAAAGAAAAAACTATGCATTATATCCTACTGAACAAGAAGATAAAATGTCTATTCCTGTTTCAAGCTACACTTCTGGTCAAACTTCCTTCAGAACCTATTCAGGAAACATCTTTTTGAGTGGGGTAATTTTAACACCTGAGTTATTAGACTGCCCCATGTCTTCGGGAAATGACTAGATGTTGACACCATAGACAATGCTTCTTCCGCATGTAACTGTGAATATTTGAGAATATTGTCAAGAAAAGGAGCTAAGTCAAAGCATTGTCATGACCTGTTCAGACTTTTGAAAAGATGGTGATGGACATAGTGTCTCAAATACCATGTTATTGGACTTTATCATTATTTAAGATGCTATGTTTATATTTGAGTGTATCTTAAAGTAAAGCTACCCATATGTTCTTCTAACAAAAGAAAAAAAAAAGGAAGGATGGTAGAAAATGTTTCCATCCTTTTAAAAACTTCATTACAATTTAACACATAAATGCTACAGGAGGGAACTTGGGAGGGGGGGTAGATAGGGTTAACGGGAGAAAAAGTGGGCCAAAACCGAGTACGTGATTGCAAGGTCTATGTTAAACTTCATTTCAGGCGGCAAGTTTCCAATGCAATTGGAATCATTGCCCACACTCTTTACCTCATTCCATTTTCTGGGAATGAGCACACTGAATATACGTGAAAAAGAGCTTTTGGGGACTTTAAAAAAAATGATAAATTTCTAATTGGTTAAAGAAAAGTCTAAAATCTGTAAAAAAATTCAGGTTTTTGTTCTCTGATGTTTCAAGCCAAGAGAAATTAGAGAGGGAACGGATTAATTACCCCATTCTGTTTGTTCAGGGAGCTAAAGTTGGATTGTGTTCCTAAGTTTTCCCTTCAGTATGCCTCTGAGTATTTTTAGGGGAGTAAGGACTGGTTCATGGATGGAGCATGAAGGTTAGCTAGTGATGTGCTTGCTTGCACTTAGTTAGATTTACCCAGAATATTTATACGTTTAAAATCTTTTGCAAATCTTCCTTTTCCTAGGAAAGACTTAAGTTACTTATGAATAATAGTTAAGGCATGCTATCTGCGCATCTGTATAGTGCTAATGCTCCTTGGCCTATTAAACTATATTGATTGACATCCCTTATAGATATAATATTGACTCCTTTAAAGGTTATTGAGCATAGTTGTGTGCTCTGCCCCGCCCCCATACACACAATAGTAGGGATAACTAACGTTTATTGAATGCTTACTATGTGCCAAAATTTATTATAAATACCTTATATACAACAGGGCCTCCAAAAGTTTGTGGGGAAATTCCACGATCTTTTCATTCTATTTTTGAAGGACACTTGTATATGATTTCATCAGCCTTCGCAGTACTTCTATGAGGCAAAATCAAAAATGCCAAACTCAGTTCTATGGAATTGATTACAACCCTACAGTACATAGCAACCCCACAGTATAGAGTAGAATATCCTCATGGGTTTCGGAGATTATAAGTCATTACAGGAATTGAAAGCCTCATTTTCCTCTCATGGAGTGGCTGGTAGATTTGAACTGCTGACCCTGTGGTTAGCTTCCCCTACACATAATCCATTATACCACTAGGGCTTCCCCTGTAAGGTAGCCAATATTAATGTTTCCATTTTAGGGGTAGAAAAATTGCGACACAAAGTTTAAGTAACCTGGCTACCAGGTCATACAATTAGTAAGTGGTAGACTCTAGGTTTGATTACAGGAAGTGTATCTATAGCCCCCATTCTTAACCATTATGTACTGTGCTCTGTATCTTTTAAGGATACTGCAGTGAGAATTTGATTTGCCTGCTAGTGTGTCCCCCCAGAGAAAACATCCCATTGTCTCTGCCTTCAGAAGACAGACAACTGCTGAGCATTTGTACTTTATTCTGATGGTCAGCACTGGTATGAGTCTCTCTTGCCCAAGGCCTAGGGGATCATTGCCTCCCCAGCAGCTTCTAAACACTACCACTACTCATGTTATTTCTTAAGGATTTTAGTTTTTAAAAAATCTCTCTCGATTCTCAGCTTTTGTTTGTTTGTTTATAAGAAGAAACATTACCAACCTGAGTGCCATGTTCTTTCATGCAAGTAAATGACCAAACATAGCACATCTTCCCTGCATCTCCTCCCATCCGACTCCAGTCCATTTTATGACTAGCCATTTTTTTTCTTAAATGTAGATTTGTATCATGTCATTCCTTTCCTCAAAGAACTTCTAAAAATTTTTGGAATTTCTTTTTTCCCAAGTAGGCATTCAGGGTATTGTCCAACCACCCATAATGTCTTTATATCCAACCCCTGTGCTGGAATATTGTGTTCACAAGATTAATTTTGTTTTTAGCTATCTTGATTTTTCCCCTTTTGTGGTGTTGTAGGTTAAGCATTGTACTGTCAACCTCAAGGGAGAAAGATGAGAATGTCTGCTTTCATAAAGATTTACAGGTTCAGAAACTTGACACAGGGTTGCTGGGAGTCAGAAATGGCTCAGTGGCTGTGGTTTATGCTCATCTCCAAAAGGACTAAGACTAGAAGAGCCATATGAAGTTATTCCCTGTACCACAACAGAGCTTTCAAGGTATAGCCTGGTAACTCTCAACAAATGACTGGTTGGGACCATGCAAATAAGGTGTACAGAAACTAAGCAACAATCTGAGAAACCCAATCAGATCTGTGGGCACAGCTTCCCAGCATGGGTTTTACAGATTTAAGAAATATAAAGGTAATTCATGGGCAAATGGGAAGAGGCAATTATGAAATAACTTTCCTCTAGTAGGATAGACATGTTTAGATGGTTACCAAGAAAGAGGATGAATATAGCAGATATTAATGGAGTTGATGCAAAGGTTCTAATGCAGCACTACAAGTAGTTAGGTGGACTAACAGAAACTTCTGCTGCCCTACCCACAACACTTAAGAGGCCTAAACTAGTTTGTTCTATTCACCCCAGCTAGAAGGAATTCAATGATGATGGTGCGTTAGTTTGGGTAGACAAGAGAAATCCATAGAAACTCATATGTATATAAGAGAGAGTTTTATATAAAGGGTAACTGTACATTAAGAAAGCATCCCAACCTAGTCCTGTCCAAGCCCATAAATCTGTTATTAGCCCATATGCCCGATACCAATCCATAAAGTCCTCTTCAGACTCATGAAACACATGCAATGATGCCTGCAAGACATCCCTGAGGAGAAGCTGCATGGACCTACCCCAGTGCAGCCCTGGGTGCTAGAGCAGCTGTGTGGGGACCCCTGCCAGTGCTGAGATGCTTACATATTCAATGACTCGGCTTTCCTCCTGCAGGCGGGATCTTTGCATCTGTTTTGTGAGATGGAGGAGGACTTTGTAGATTGGTGTGGGACATAAGGGTTAATGGTGGACTTGTGGGCTTGGGCAGCAATGGGTTGTTGGGATGTTTTCTTTGATGTGCACTTAACCTTTATATAAAACTCTCTCTTATACATGAGTTTCTGTGGATTTTTTTCTTCAAAGTACCCAGACTAATACAATGCCGAATGCAGGATGATCACAGGCCAGTGGGTAGAAAGTCTTTGGATCCAGTGGCATTGTAAGCATGGCAGCACTGGCAAGGGTCTCCACATGGCTTCTCCAGTTTTCAGGGCATGGGGTCTATCACCATAGTGCCATGTGTCGTGTCCTCAGGTATGTCTCGCAGGAAGTGAGCTGAGAGAAGAAGGTGTCTCCCACATCCAAGGAGGAAACACAGGAATTCCCAGAATTCTCAGAAGGCCGTGCCTTCACAGAGGCCTCAGATTGCCAGACTAGACTCCACCCCTTCACTCTTAATCCTCTCAAGTCCCAAGTTGACACCAGATTATGTAACTACCACAGATGGGAATTCCCACCTGGAAACATTTGAAGCAGAGGCTCAGCTAGTTGATCAAGAGAAGACATTGGACAAGGAGACTGGTCAATTTGCTATCCTGCTGGGTTTTAAATGAGCCATTTCAGAAGCAGGAACAAGGGATCTCACTACCATTAAGAAAGAAGATCCAGGAGCAGAGCATGTCCTTTGCACACCAAGATCCCTGTGCATTGAACTTACTTGATCTATGAGACAGCTATAACACCAGAGGAGTAACCTGTGTGCTTTTGTGTAGAAGGCTTCCTTGTGTGGTGGATTGCTTCCCAGATCTTAACCTTGGAAGCCAAGCTTACTGACTCATGGACCTACGGTCAAGCACTTTCAGGCTGAGGCCTTTGGTGGAGTGGACTGCCCTTTGGGCACTTATCAGCAGTCCTAAAGGAGCTTTGTAACCTTGCTCGAGGAGGGCAGAGGCTAAGGAACCACATAGCTGAGAGGTCAAGGACCAAAGAGAGACATGCTTGCAAGTGTGGCTGAGAATAGGTGTTCCTGATCAGAAGAACTATATCCTGAACATTTCTGACCCTGAATTGTAACATTAACTCACCTACTAAATCCCGCAATTTGTGGGTATGGTTTTTGTTTTCCATGGGCAATTACAATGAATTATTGAAACTTGCAGAGAAGTAGAGTGCTGTGGGAGGGAGGGATGGTATCAGAATTGGGAAAGATTGAAGAGTAGGGGCATCTATAACCTCTGCCTCATAGGGATTGGCCTTCGGCCATTGTTGAATTTGCTTCTCTTCCCACTTTGTGAAGATAGAAGTCAGTGGAGGCCCCCATGCCCTTTTTAACATCTTTCTTTTGCCTTTGTGGAACATTTTGCACTTTTGGAGTAGTGAGACTTGGGCTCACCTATATTCACCTATTAATACAAGAAAATAAATCAGCTCTCTGATCATCTCATGAACCACAGCATCAGATTATGCAAATTTATAGTTGCTTTGTAGTGCCTAATCACAGTATTTTTCAAAACGTGGTTTAGAGATTTCCAGATTTAACTAGGATATTTGTGAGCCTTCTGAGTTTCTTTTACAACTGACTTACAATTTTTTCTTTCATTACTTACAACTGAATTTTGAGAACCATTGTCCAAAAGGCCCTGAGGGAGGGACGGGGGAAGTGAAGTTGTAATAGATATTCTCTGGATATGAATACTAATTACATTGGGGAAAAAAACTATTGTTAAAATAGTTTGGACCACTATGTGTTTTTGTTTGATTTTCTGTTTCAATAGTGGGATTTTAAAAAGTAGGCCATTGGACATCCCCTTACAGAAGGGTCTCGGGGAGGAGACAAGCCAGTCAGGGTGCGATGTAGCAATGATGAAAAATACAACTTTCCTCTAGTTCCTAAATGCTTCCTCCCCTCACCCACTATCCTGATCCAAATTCTACCTTGCAAGTCTGGCTAGACCAGAGGATGTACACTGGTACAGATAGGAACTGGAAACACAGGGAATCCAGGGTGGATGATTCCTTCAGGACCAGTGGTGTGAGTGGTGATACTGGGAGTGTAGAGGGAGGGTGGGTTGGAAAGGGGGAACCGATTACAAGGAACTATAGGTGACCTCCTCCCTGGGAGACGGACAACAGAAAAGTGGATGAAGGGAGATGTCGGACAGGGCAAGATATGACAAAATAATAATTTATAAATTATCAAGGGTTCATGAGGGATGGGGGAGCGGGGAGGGAGGGGAAAAATGAGGACCTGATGCCAGAGGCATAAGTGGAGAGCAAATGAGGGCCATGAATGTGCAGGTGTGCTTTACACAATTGATGTATGTTTGGATTGTGATAAGAATTGTATGCACCCCTAATAAAACGATTTAAAAAAATAAAAAATAAAAAAAATAATTATAATATCAATTAAATTTAAGGGAGAGCTATACTTTGCCTATCTCACCTGAACTATTTTTCTTAGCTTATTGGTTTGCTATTGAGAGGTGATGAGGTTGATTTCTATTCTAGGGATAAGAAAGTTGAGTTAAGCAGAAGAAAGAACTCCTAGTTCCCATGTTTGAAGTCATAGATTCTTTTATATCTTTTAACTCTCATAGACCTTTAAACTCTTCTCTTTTGGATGGAACAGCCCCTCAGCCACTAATGACTCACTAACTTTCAGCTTCCTTTTCTGACTCTGATAAATCTTCCTTGAGCCAGTAATGTGCCTCTTTTCACGATGATTTCAATATTTTAATCAGTACTGATTATTTGGGAGAATTTGAATTAGAAATAGAGTGTCGTCTCTACATAGACACATAGACACATAGATCGAGGCACTTTATTTTATTATGGTCATTGTATGCATTAGCTGTACTTGGTGGCTTTAAAAAATCCACTCTCAGAATCTATTGTATTGAGGAATCACACAGGTGGAATAATGTACTTGACTATTGCTGTCTTTTGACATTATATGCTAAATAATTATGCCTGTTTGACCTGCCCTCAGTTGCCTAGATCCCAGTTCTTTGTGTGCTTTACAATGGCTACATTTTTAGTATATCCTGAATTTCCCTTCTCTCTCTTCACATAGACCACTTACTTTCTTTGGCTTTGCTTTCTGTTTTCAATGGGCAGCAGACCACACCCACACTTTTTGTACCATTCAAATTCACTCCCAGAATCCATTGTTGAATCCAGCCTCACTAAACTGCCTAGAAGGGTTCAAAAGAGGTGTTTTTAAGTGCCACTCAGGGCCACCCTGGAGCACTCAGCAAATAGATGCTTTTGTTTTGCAGACTAAAGAGATAGTACTGCAGCTATTGGGTTTTGAGAATTGCTTAAAGACAAAACCCATTTAGGACTGAAGGAAAATTTAACCCTTGCATCTCTCTTTCTTCAAAGTGCATACACGATTTTCAGGATCATTTTTGCTTTGTTTAGGAAGGCAGACATTTCTACTTTCAATGAAAACATTCACTTTTAACTGGAACTTTCATAATTAAAATCTAGGTGGAGAAGAAGAGAAATATATTTCAAAGGCATACTACAGGACTGTGATGCTAGGATCTTTGTATAAGTTAATGACATTTAATTTCCAGTAGCACCTTCTATAAATGCCAGTTGTCCTTTTTTCCTTAACATAGGCTATATATACCACTAATTTGTTTACAGTTCCAACTCCAGACCCCAAAGCTTATTTACCCAAATAATTGTGAATGGTTGTCTTCCCTGGGGTCAAAGGAGTTGTGGGGAAGAGGGGGGAAAGGGAAGGGAAGAGAAATCCCACATCAATCTAAAGACAGCAGTCTCTGTGTTGGAATTGGGAATTGTCCAGTTAAAATCTTTGGGTTAAGAAGTTAGATTCTCTACACTGGCTATTCATTGCCATGCCCACCTCCTGCCCTAAGTGTTAACACTTGTTTAGCCAAACAAGTCTTGGTATGTTCCAAAACCTTGCCCTTTGGTTTGGAGGTGGGATAGCAACTGCAAATAATTTCAGCTCATATATTCTGCTGAGTCATGGAAATGTAGCCAGCAGATTCAATAGGAGTTGCACCACCTGGATTTCCCTCAATTTGAGATAGGGACTATTGAAGCACCTACATTACTTTTGAGATTCCATATTGTATAAATGTGACAATAATCTGCAAATAAGACTATTTTGAAAAAACTTTGAATTGTTATTGTTAGATGCTATCAGTTCAGTTCTGTGTACAGAATGAAACACTGTCCAGTCTTCCACCATCCTTGTGTTCTTATGTTTGAACCCATTGTTGCAGCCACTATATCAGTACATCTTCTTGAGGGTTTTCTTTTACTTTTTTTTTAAACTCACCTTCTACTTTACCAAGCATGAAATCCTTTCCAGGGACTGATCCCTCCTCATAATGTGTCCAAAGGACTTTAGACAAAGTCTTGCCATTCTCCCTGCTTAGGAGCATTCCAGCAGTACTTCTTCCACAATAGATGTATTCATTCTTCTGGTAGTCCATGGTATATTCACTATTTTCCTACCAAAACCATAATTCAAAAGCGTCCATTCTTTTTTGTTTCTTTTTTAACATTTTATTAGGGGCTCATACAACTGTTATCCCAATCCATACACACATCAATTGTGTAAACCGCATTTGTACATCATTTCTCAAAACATTTTCTCTCCACTTAAACCCCCGACATTAGGTCCTCATTTTTCCTCTCCCTCCCCGCTCCCCCCTCCCTCATCAGCCCTTGATAGTTTATAAATGGGTATTTTGTCATATCTTGCCCTGTCCGATGTCTCCCTTCACCCACTTTTCGGTTGTCTGTCCCCCAGGGAGAAGGTCACACACAGTTCCATGTAATCGGTTCCCTCTTTCCTACCCATTCTCCCTTTACCCTCCCTGTTTTGCCACTCACACCACTGGTCCTATAGGGCTCATCCATCCTGGATTCCCTGTATTTTCAGTTCCTATCTGTACCAGTGTACCTCTTCTGGTCTAGCCATACTTGCAAGATCGAATACGAGTCATGGTAGTGGGAGCGGGGAGGAAACATTTAGGAAGTAGAGGAGAGTTGTATTTCTCATCATTGTTACATCGCACCCTGACTGGCTCATCTCCTCCCCGAGACCCCTCTGCAAGGGGATCTCCAGTGGCCTACTAATGGGCTTTGGATCTCCACTCCACACTCCCCCCATCATTCACTATGGTGAGATTTTTTGTTCTGATGATGCCTTACACCTGATCCCTTTGACACCTCGTGGTTGCATAGGCTGGTGTGCTTCTTCCATAAAAGCGTCCATTCTTATTTGGTCTTTTTATTCATTATCCAGCTTTTGTATACAAATGAGCTGATTGAAAGCCATGGCTTGGCTCAGGCATACAGGTTCTCAAGTGATGTCCTTGATTATTTACACTTTCAAGAGGTCTTTTGCAGCAGATTTGCCCAATGTAAATAGGTCATCTGACTTTTTGATTCCTGTTTCCATGGGTGTTGATTGTGGAATGAAGTAAAAATAAATCCTTGACAATTTCAACTTTTTCCCCTCTTCATCATGATGTTGCTTATTGGTCCAATTATGAGGTTTTTTTGTTGTTTTGTTTTACACCAAGGCTGTAGCCTTTGATCTTCATAAGTAAAAGCTTCATGTCCTTTTTGGGTTCAGCAATCAAAGTTGTGTCATCTGCATACTGCAGGTGCTTAATATGTCTTCCTCTAATCCTAATGTTGTGCTCTTCTTCATATGTTCAAGCTTCTGGTTTAGGGTATGAAAGTGACCCAAACCTTCAACAGAGTTCAAGGAGAACATTTATTAAATTTTTAAAGAGACAAAGACAACACAAAGACACAGATGCATCATCTAGAGGAGGGAGGCCATTAGCATTGGGTCATAATAGCATCTGGGGTTTCATAGTCAGGATGCTGGTTAAATAAGGCATGGAGCAAAGGAAAGTGTTAAAATGTGTGAGTGGTGGCTTACATTATTATTATAGTTTGGACTACAGAAAGTGGGAACAAGTTCATGATGTGGACACATGCATTATATTTTACAGAAGAGTTTACAAGATTGGTTGAGGACATTTCTAACCAAGGTAGTCAGGGCACGCCTGGTAGGGAAGACATGGCTCATGACTATGTGACCCCCCGTACTGTTCCCAGTATGGTTGTCTCCATCAAGGACACACCTGGGCAAACCTCTAAGAGAGATTGTCCTTTCCTTGGCTGGCTGGAGATGGGTAGAAATAATCCACTTTCCAGTGTACTCTGCCTGGAGGCTTAATCCACGTGGGGACTTTGTAATGGGGTTCACTGTCATCCATAGCCTTCTGTAAAGGGGGTGTTCAGAATTTAAGCTCTAATACACTTCACGAATTATTTGCTCAGCATATGTCTTGACTAAGTATGGTGAAAGGATACAACCCTGATGCACACCTTTCCTCATCTTAAGCCATGTAGTACCCCCTTGTTCTGTTCCAGTGACCACGTTATGGTCTATGTTAAGGTTCTGTCAGAGCATAAGTAAGTGTTCTGGAATTCCTCTTCTTTAACATATTATATGAAATTTGTTATGGCCCACACAGTTGAATGCCTTTGCACATTCAATGAAACACAGGTAAACATTTTTCTGGTCTTCTCTGCTTTTGATCAATATTGCATCAGCAGTTATATCCCTCATTTCATGTTCTCTTCTCACTTTTTTTTTTTTTTTAGTTTCTGGTGCTTAGATCCCTATTGCTGTACTGCTGTAACCATTTTTAAAATTATCTTTAGCATAATTGTACTTGTATGTGGTATTAATGATATTGTTCAATAATTTCCACATGTCGTTAGATCAGCTTTCTTTGGAATGGTCATGGATATGGATTTGAGGGGTGGTATATTTTTTCTGGGACATAAATATCATGCCTTTGTAAGTCTGACCGTAATGGGATAGTAAACTATATTAAGAGTCTGCAATGTGATAGGGCATTCAAACAGTCAGTATGGTTGAGTACTCATACAGATAGGAGCAAACAACTTCTAAGAGCAAAGTATAGTGCTTTGATTGTTTAGACAATGCCCAGGTTTCCACTTCTTAGAATTGAGATGCTTAAAATGGAAAAGAACTATCGAAATGCTTAAGGGATCTGGGGAGAATGCTTTATGAGAGTGAGATACAAAGTAAATATAATAAAATGATATTGGTGTTTATGGCTATTTTGAGTGGTGTGACCAATAAAGAGCACAATCTAGTGGAGCAAATGATAGACACAGGCAGAAATATGACAATTAGAGCAATGAGTTTGAGATTCTATTAGTATCTTTCCCTCTCCCACGTAGTGTTCTGTGTGTCCTATCCACGAGGGGCCTTGAGAGATCTTGAGAGACCTTTAACAAGAAAGTAAATTAATAATCTAAGATAGTATGAAGGAATTAAAGTATGATGGGGCATAATTGTTTTGTCACTTAGTCACAATTGTTTAAAAATTAAAAGAACATGTTTGTCCACCCACACTTAGTAATGAACCCTCCAGAACATTTCCTTTGCTGGCCTTACATCAAGGCCAGATAAAGCACAAGCTGTTGTGAAGAACCTCACTCTAACATGGAATATGATCTATGGCAATGCCCTTCTTGGCCATTCTCCACAGGGCTTTATTACTGGAAGTAACAGAAGGGCCCTGTGCAAACATTAGAACATAGTTCCAAGGCATGAATGCTGAGGACGGGATTTATCACAAGGCTCTGGTGTACTAGCTGGATAATGAGTAGAGTATAAATTTATCACAGATGTTTTCCATTTGAGACTTTTGAGGACTTTAATGCTCGGTGTTTGTGTATGCCTAACATGTCATTTAGCCAGGGCAAGTCTGTCATCTCTACTCAGCTAGCACCTATTGCATGTGTTTTGCTGGTACGTGGCCAATCTAGTGAGGGAAGTACTTGACTTGAAGCTGTTTAGCCATTTCTGATCCACAGGGAACTATTCTTAAGCTTCCCTTCCCTGGGTACTAAACTGTCCCTTGCTGTTGTATGGTACCTGAATTTCTCTTTTTGGTATAGAATAATCCCCAGTAGTTTTAAAGTGCAAAATAGAATAGAGGACTGCTGCTCCATGGGATTTTTAATCGTGATTGTGATAGGTCACCATCTAAATGATTCCATTTTATGATCCCAAGTTAAGGTTATTGATAGAAGAGAAAAGCATTGTGGGATTGAGTGCCAGTTTCTTATAGTGTTTATGGACTTAGGCCAAAAATTTTGAACCTTTCAGCCAAAGAGTTCATTCTGCAGCTTTGGAAGGAACTTGTAAAAATCAGCAGCCTGCAAGTTTCATATCTACTGAAAAGAGAGAAGACGGAAAGCAAGACAAGATAGAGTCCAGAATGATTTGTATTCATCAGCTTAAATATGATTAGCATTAAGTACTATGTAGGATGCTATCCTTATTGACATTTATGAATTATTGCCCTGAAAGCTATAGACTAAAAAGAAAGAAACAAACAACACCTAAAGAGTAATCCAGTAGATGCCCCCCCACTTTGCTAAATGGCTGAGCCAGAGGCATTATATAAATATTAAAAATGCCCTAAGCCACAGCATCAAGTTTCTTTATTTTTATGTTTGGGCTTATGGGAATATTATAGTGGGAATATATTTATTGCTGCCTAGTGGCCTGCTCTACCAAGGTGGCGATCTGGAATAGTGCTCAAGAGCCCTTGTTTTCATCAGGTTGCCCTTGCTTGAATTCAAGGCTCCAGGGATTTTCTCCAGATTGAAACACTAATGGATACACCAACCCCTTGGCTCCTCATGACAGACTTGCCTCTGGTCCTGCTCCCCCAGGCTCTGCTGGATTAGACCTTCAAGGTGGTCTTTGTTGCCCACAATGCAAAAGATGTGGCTCTCTCCTATGACCCTTTCTGTCATACAACCAAAGTACACCCTGCTCCTGGAACCTGGGCAGCTTCCTAGAAAAGTTAATGGCTGACGAAGCATCCTATGGGTCCTGGTACCAGTGCAGGCAGGAATGGTTAAAGCTGAGTCACTCCCACCCTGTTCCATACCTTTCTAAGAGGTCATGAAAGAAAATCTAAAAAGGGAAATTCAGAAAATTTTGAAGAAAGGCATCATGGGGGACTGGAAAAGAACCTTCACTGTTTCCAAGAATCAGGACTAGGGTAAAACAAGGCTGGTGTGGCTTTAAGAATAAAATATTGTGTTAAAAATACAACAAAACAACAAAAACCCAGGAGTCCAGGTGGCATAATGGTTTGTGCATTGGGCTGATAAATGTCAGGCAAGCTATTCAAACCCACAAGTGGCTTCCAGGGAGGAAAATTAGGTCATTTGCATCTGTAAAGGTTTAAAGCCTCTGAAATCCTACATAGGGTGGCTATGAGTTGGAATTAACTTTATGCCAGTGGGTTTGGTTTTGGTTTGGCTTAGTAAGGAAATGATTAAGAATGAGAAAAAGAGAGGTTGTAGGAGAAAATTGTGAATGAGACTGCATTCTGAGACTACAATATATACACGCTAATAGACTCTTTTAGATTTATAGGGTCCTTGAACTCTCCTAAATTGAGTTTCTCCTGCATCTGCCACATACATACGTACACATTGTATTATTTGAACCCAACTACTCCATTCTCAAGTAGTCATCCAACTTCTGCATGTAGACTTCCAATGACTTGACACTGCACTTTGAAGTAGTGCATTTGATCTTTGAATAGTTGAATATTTGCCTAAAGGAGTAAAAATCTCTCTTCCTTTTGCTTTTACCCATTGCTTCTGCCACTAGGCATAGTGCCATTCACATAAACTACCATTTGAATCGAAGTCTTTGGAATTGTGTATTGTGATGGCTTTATTTTTGCTTACCCCTCAGGGCTACACCAAGCAACATCAGCCCCCCCCCCACCCACTTTCCATATGGTAGCCCTTTAAATGTTGGAAAATAATTACCATGTGCCACCTGAGTGATTTATTTTTTTTGTAATTAACAGCTTTATTAAGGCATAATTTATTCAGCATGCCGTTCTTTCCCCCATTGAATTGTCTTGGCACCATTGTAAAAAAAAAAACCAATTGGCTGAAAATATATGTATATCTCTAGACACTCAGTTTTATTCCATTGGTCTAAAATTTTTTTTCTTATGCTTGTACCACACTGTCTTTCTCTAGCTTTGTAGTAATTTTTGAAATTGCGAAGTTCTTATTTTTCAAGATTATTTTGGCTATTCTGAGACTCTTCTATTTCCATATGAATTTTAGAATCACTATATCAATTTATTTTCAAACACAAATTCTCCAATTTGGATTTTGGTAGTGATTGCATCAAATCTATAGAGAGTTACTTGACTTTTAAAAGGCAACAAATCTTATCTAGAATGAGTCCCCATAAGGTGTGGCTGCATACATATTTCCCATATATCCTTTTTATATGGTAATGCCACTTTAAAAAGCCTCTGTTTTTTACCACCCCACTACCCTTTTGTTCCTGAAGTAACCATAATTCCTACAGTCTAAATATGTAACAGAAGACAACCAAAATGAAGTGCCCTATTCAGTGACCCACCCACTCTTGAATTTGGCTTGAGTGATTAGTGCAACTAAGCTGCAGAAGGAAACTGGCCAAGTCAGAGATTTACTTTCTTTCATGTAATCCCACACTGGAACCTATATATTTGCGTATGTTTAGGTGTGTGTGCTTTAATCCTTGAGTGCCGGTGTGTGTGTTTATGCATGTAAGTTCCTGCTCAAGTATGAATGCATTGTCATTGTGTCTTTTGCTTTTGCTTCTAAGCAGAGATGCTTTTTTGAAAGTAAACCAAAGAACACATAAGCTTTGTGGCTTTTCATCTTTTTAGCTCAGTTTATGGAGACTTCAGAGTTACATGTGAATCTGCCTTTGCACCCAAAAGGGGTGTTGTAGCCTTCCTTATTTCTCTGCTTTCTTCCTTTGTCCCTCATTCCCTTGCTTGACACTAATTTCTGCATCTGCTTCTTGATTGTTAAACTGCAGCTCCACATGCTCTCCATAGTTTGACCTATTTCTTTATACTGCTATGATCACCTGTGCTATCAACATAGCAATGCTTGTTATTGGCCTCTATCTTTTCTTCCCACCCTTTACCCTCAAGCAGTCAGTTGTTCTGCCAAGCTTTTCTAATTCCCTGGGTCGGTTGATTTGGCAAAGTGACTGGTACTGTATTTTCTCAAATACAGAGTGCCACAGAGTCAATTCCAATTCCTGGTAACTGTGTGCAACAGAATAAAATATTACCCAGTCCTTTATCATCCTCACAATTGTAGTTCAGTTTGAACCCATTGTTGTAATCACAGTGTCAATCCATCTTTTTCTCTCAGGGTCACCTCTTTTCCACTCCTCCTCTACATTATTAAGCCTGATGTCCTTCTCCACAAATTGGTCTTTCCTGACAATGTGGCCAAATTACATGAGATGAAGTTTTAACATCCTTGACTCTGAGGAGCATTCTGGTTGTACTTTTTCCAAGACAAATTTGCTTGTCCCTTTGGCAATCCATGCTGCTTTCCATATTCTTCACTACCACCGTAATTCAAATGCACCACTTCTTCTGTAGTCTTCTGTATTCCTTTCCAGAGTTCACATACATGAATTGATTTAAAATACCCTGGCTTGGGTCAGATGTATGTTAATCCTCCAAGTGACATCCTTGTTCTTCAGCACTTTAAAGAGGTCTTGCACAGCAGATTTGCTCTATGCAATACATAATTGTTTTCTCGATTGCTGTTTCAATAAGTGTTGTTTGAAAGTGCATAATGAGCTCTTTCTGGCTAGCGCTGAATGATTGGCATCTCCCGGGACAACTGTTACAAGTACCATAGACCAGGGCCAACAGAAAGCCCGACCACAAAAACAGAAGTAGGAGCTGTGATGCCCATCTGCCAACACTAAGATTGATTCTAGCTGCTTTCACACAGTTTGTAGAAGAATACAGGACAACAAGAAATACAGGACCCTAAGGTTGGCTATGAGGAGCTTTTCCTGGGGCCCCAAGTGTTTTACTTACAAAACAAGGATCATCTATGTTGTCTACAATGTATCCAACAATTAGCTGGTCCATACCAAGACCCTAGTGGAGAACTGCATCATGCTTATTGATGGTACACCGTACCACCACTGGTACGAGTCTCACTATGCAATGCCCCAGGACATAAGAAGGGGGTTAAACGGATTCCAGAAGAGGAAGAGATATTAAATAAAATGAGATAAAAGGAAATTTAAGAAAAAATATGATGAAAGGAAAATGAATGCAAAAATCAGCAGTCTTCTAGAGTAGCAGTTCCAGCAAGGCAAGCTTCTTGAGTGTACTACCTGCAGGCCAGGCCAGTGCGGCGATGCCGAAGGCTGTGTGCTAGAGGGGAGGGAGCTGGGGTTCTATCTGAGGAAAATCAAGGCTCAAAAGGCCAATAAATCCTCTCATCCTAGCACATGTGTTAAAGGTGTTTGTTCTAAAAAGCAGAACCCCCAAACAGCATATAATGAAATTTTTGACAACATCAATCTTGTCTCCATTTACCAAGATGTTGCCAATTGGTCCAGTTGTGAAGATTTGAGTTTTGGTTTTACAATGAGTTATAATTCATAGTGAAGGATGCAGCAAGTGTCTCAAGCACTCCATGCCTGTAGCAAACAAGATTAAGTCATTCACAAACATAGCTATGCTAATAATATGGAGACTAGAAGCCAGCTTTAAGAATGAAGAGCAGTCAATCAGGATTTTAAAGCAATACACTGAGGCACTGGACAGACTTCGGACCCCTGTTTGTGCCCTCCCTCTATGTGAGAACACTTTGTTCTAACAAACTGGCATTCTGTGATGCTCACCCTCCCAGCACAATCGCTGAAGACAAAATGGGTGCATAAGCAAAAGTGGTGAAGAAAGCAGATGGTGTCAGGTGTCTGGGGTCTTAAAGGCTAAGTTAAACAAGCGATCATTTAGCAGAGAAGCAACAAGCCCACACGGAAGAAGCACACCAGCCTGTGCCATCATGAGGTGTCGATAGGATCGGGTAACAGGCATTAGAAGACCACAATCAAACAAACAAACAAAACCATATGGCTGAGAATGAGGGGAGTCGGAGCAGAGACTCCAAACCCATCCATAAAAACTAGGTCATCCCTTCACAGAAGGGTCACAAGAAATGAATGAGTCAACCAGGGCACAATATAGAACCGATGAAACACAAAATATTCCTCTGGTTCCTTAGGCTTCCTTACCCCCCACTATCGTGACCCCAGTCCTGCTTTTCACTGTGGGATAGACCAGAGCATGTGCACAGGTACAAATAAGATATAAGAGCTCATGACACACGGAATTCAGGAACAGGTATGGGAGTAGCAATACTAGGAGGGCAGGAGGAAGGGAGAGGGGGGAAGGAAGAGGGGACCAATCCCAATGATGACACATAACCACCCCCACCTCCCTCCTCAGGGGGACAAACAACAGAAACCATGAGATAGGAAAATAATAATTTATAGGTTATCAAGGGATCATGAGGGTGGGGGGGGGGGAGGAGGGAATAAGAGGAGCTGATCCTAAGGTCTCAATAGAAAGTAATTGTTTAGAAAAGAATGATGCCAACATATGGACAAATGCTTGATACAATTGATTGTATGGATTGTTATAAGAGCTGTAAGAGCCCCCAATAAAATGATCTTTTAATAAAAAAATAAAAAGCTTATTCAACTAGAAAGTTATTATATTCTTCCTCTGACTTTTTAAATAAAAATCTTTTTTTCTTCTTTCTTTCTGTCCTTTCTTCTATTGCTACCATTACCGTGACACTTGTTATGCAAAGATTGATGAGGAATGAAAATAGTATTCAATTTAGACTGATGCTGGAATTAAGTAAAAAGAGAATATATGCTACCTTGAGGAAATATTAAAATATTGGTTGGGGAGACATAGTTTAAAATGGGGTTTGGGGACGTTTTGAAATGATTTTCAGTTTGTATTATACCAAGATGAGGCTGTCTGTTCCCATCAATATTTACAATCTCAGAAACTCTATATACAGTCACTGTGAGTCAGAAACAGGTGATGTCAGTAGATTTTTGTTTGTTTGTTTGCAGAGAATCACAGAAATGTAAATATGACTCTATATGTATTAGTCTAGGTACTTTGGAGAAACAAATCCGCAGCGACTCATGTATAAGAGAGTTTTATGTAAAGAAAATGTGCATCACGAAAACATCCCAACCCAATGCTGCCCAAGCCCACAAGTCCAACATTAACCCAACACCAGTCCACAAAGTCCTCCACCTCACAAAACAGAGGCAATGATGCCGACTGCAGGAGGAAAGCTGAGTCAGTGAACGAACAAGCATCTCAGCACTAGCAGGGGTCTCCACACGGCTGCTCCAGCACCCAGGGCTGCATCTGGATAGGTCCATGTAGCTTCTCCTTGGGGATGTCTTGTAGGAAGTCAATCTTGCAAGCTGAAGCAGGGAACTGCTAAGGCAGCTGCACCCGATGCAACCATCACAAAACAAGAGACCCAAGAACTAGAAAGGCGAGGCTTCACCACCCATTTATCCCTCCGCCTTTCAATTAGCCCCACATGTGATTATTGGCCAGGCTGGCACAATTAACTAACTCACTATACCATCCATAAGAATTTTCTTTTTAACCACCTAAATGACTCCCTAGATCTTGCTCACAAAACAAAACAGACTAAAACTATTGCTGAAAAAATACACACTTGCTGTGGAAGTTCCATAATTTCCTGTCAAGTTGTGAAGGGGTGAAGTCAACCTGTCAATCAGGTTGTAGCTTAATAATCTCATTTGAAGGCGCAAAGGAGATATCTCACTGGAGGACAGACCCTACTTTGCTTTGTCTTCTGGAGGCAGCCAGAGCTTTGGAGCTGCCAGAGCCTTGGAGCTGGAGGAGCCATGTGGAGACACACGCCAGTGCTAAGATGCTTCCAACGCCACTAGATCCACAAGACTTTTCACACACTGGCGTGTGATCTTCCTGCATTCAGCGTCATTGCATGTATTGTGTGACTCTGAAGAGGAATTTATAGACTGGTTTTGGATATATGGGCTAATTGCAGACTTATGGAACTCATCTAGATTGGGCTGGGATGCTTTCTCAATATACAATTGCTCTTTTATATAAAGCTCTTTCTAAACCCAGATTAATACACTTGTGTAAGATAGTAACATATTTGCAATTTGCTGAATCTATTAACCATGAAGAACCCAGATAAAGAAACTGTTGAAATTAAGGAGAAAAGGCATCTGCTACTCCCAGTGATCTACATATTTTAATCTCTAACAGATTATGTGAAGAAGTGGACAGGACTGTAAGAAATGGACAAGAATAAGAAAAAGGCTCTTTTCCATATAATTTTACCAATTAGATATTCTATTTTTAAGATACAAATGCCTCATGGGAAAGTTTAGGCTCAATCATAGCTTAGCACCAGTCACTTTAATCAAATATTCAGATATATTTCTTTCTGAGGTTTCTGTTCCCCAGTGACTTAGAAAACTGGTTCAAAACAGGTCAGTAATTGGCATTATACACAAGGGTGGTCTACAAACAATGAAATCTTTTGCCAGTGGTGATTGACTGGCACAGGAAGCAAACAGCTGTCCCCAGCTCCAACATGGCAGCCTGCAGTGCCACTTTGAGTGTGTGTTGCTCTCTAAAGTCCTGCCACAGTTCTTGCTCCTGACAGTTTGGGGAGGCTGATGTGGGAGATTGGATTATGGGCAGGGCTCTGGAGAACAGCACACATTCAAAGCAGTACAGTCGGTGGTGTTTTTTGAGTGGGACATAGCTGTTTGTTTCCTGCTCAGGTCAAAATGCCACAGGCAACACATTTGGTTGTTATGCAGCATCGGCACAGATTTTGTTTACGATGTCAATTATCAAACCATTTTGATAGACTGAGGGAAGGCGATGTAGATTAACTAGATATTTTTATGCCCTCCTCTTTCACTTAACGAAATTGTATCTATTGTACCCAATTAAAAGTCCTGCACATCACAGAATGCTTTCTGTTCTGGCAGGGTACATTGATGTTCCTCTTCTCTGAATTACAATAGTATTTACTCTCTGTAACCACTTTGATTGGGTCTTATAGCTTCTTCTTTGCTGTACTGGGTTTATAATACGAAGTGTGCCCCCCTAATATAAGACTAATGATGTATGTACACTATCAATAACTGCTTGTAAGGAATGATTGTGGGTTCCTGAATGCAAGGACTTGCTGTTTTTATTTCTTATGTTTATATTCTCCGTGGCAGGACAATATATCTGAATCTAGGCTAAAATCACCAATAACTACTGTTCTCATTGAAATTTTACTCTGTATTTTTATCTGCCTTAAGACTTATATCATTTACAAGTATATTATGATGCATGTACTATTCAGAAATGGCTTCATTCGCTCTAAGCTGGCAGCGTTCTTTCCCTGATCTGTATTACCCTTAGCTTGTGGTACTGGGTATTCTTTCTGCCTCAGGCCTTGATACTTGCTTCTTATAATGAAGAGAAAGAGCTCATAGATTTGTCATTCAGTAACTTCATGTAATAGGATAAGAACACTGAAAAAAATATAGCCACTCTCTCCTGCTTCCAAGATTTTCAAAGATCTATCCTTTCTAAGCCTAGGAGGCTTTTCTTTGTCAAACTTCTCTTTGTAGAACACAGAGATACCAATTCATGTAGACAGAACCATCTTTTTCCCCTCCTTTCTCTTTTTAAGATCATAGACCCAAGAAAAACCAAAACCAAAACAAAGCAAAAAAACCCACAAGAAACAAACAAACAAAAACCTTTTCTAGGAAGACAACAGCTTTTAATTCTCTGTAGAAGTTACTGTAACAGTAAAACACGTTAGCCATTGGCAGAGTGTGTTAAATGAATTTATGTATTTAATCATTTCCCCTCTGCACTTTTGTACCCTTGTACTTCTTCCTTATAACCTTAGGTGGAACACAGTGCTGACAATTGTTTTTCTTCTCCCAGTTGAAGTTTAAAATTATGAGCCCTGTATAATGAAATGGTGATTTTTATTTTGTCCTGGTGATAAAAAGGGATTTGCTGATGTGTAAAATGAGACAAAGATAAATAACAAACAGATGTTCACACAAAATGTTCATTAAACCCCTGCCTAGTGGGAGATACTGGATTACAGGGTTTAAACTTTAAAGACATTTGGGGATATAGAGCACTGGTTCTCAACCTGTGGGTTGTGACCCTTTTGGAGGTCGAACGACCCTTTCCCAGGGGTTGCCTGATTCATAACAGTAGCAAAATGACAGTTATGAAGTAGCAACGAAAACAATTTGATGGTTGGGGTCACCACAGCATGAGGAACTGTATTAAATGGTCCCAGCTTTAGGAAGGTTGAGAACCACTGATATAGAGCTTTTAAATACCCTAATGCTCAATTAAGAAAGAATATATAGCGTATGGATAGTATGCCACCAGTATTTCACATACCAGCAAGGTTACCTGTGGTGGACAGTTTTCATCCGAGTTTCCAGACTACGACAGACTGCAAGAAGAACCTGGCAAGCTATTTCTTTAAACATTTTACCAGTGAAAACCTCATGAATTGCTGCTAACAGCTCATGTTTTGCCAGAACAGATGAGCCCCTCAGGTCAGAAGACACTTCAAAAAAGTATAAATTAGGGAATTAGGAAGTATGAATTTAAGAAAAATTGTGCATCATCAAAAATGAAATTAAATGCATAAGTATTGTTATCTTAGACATTTGAGACCTGAAATGGACTAGTATTGAGTATTTTGAATCAGTTAATCATATGGTCTACTATTCTGACAATGACAAATCAAAAGGAATACTATCATATTCATCATGAAAAAGAACAAGATCTATCCTGAAATAGAGCACTATCTGATAGGATGATGTCCATATTATCTAGAAGAACGGTCAATTAATATGACTGCTATTTAAATTTATGTACCAACTGTGGCAGTTACATAATCTCCTGTCAACTTAAGAAAGGGTGGAATCTAGCCTCTCAATTGGTCATAAGTTATACTTACTCCCTTTGGTAACCAAATAATCTAGAAGCTGGAAAGTAAGTAAGTATGGTGAAAAATCTACAACACTAATGTACATACCTTTCCTGGTTTTAAACTACCTTGTTCTGCTTGAATTTCTAGAGTATGTACAAGTTCCAGACAAGCACAATTCATTGTTTTAGAATCCCCATTATTCTAAACATTATCTATCATCTGTTAAGATCCACGCAGTTAAATGCCTTTGCATAGTACTTAGAACATAGGTAAACATCTTCCACTCAAGTACTCCCTCAATGCAAGAATACTTTCTTCTATTAAATTGGCATTCTATGATGCTCACCTTCCCGACACAACCACTGAAGACAAAGTGGGTGAATAAGCAAATGTGGTGAAGAAAGCTGATGGTGCCCGGCTATCAAAAGATATAGCGTCTGGGGTCATAAAAGCTTGAAGGTAAACAAGCGGCCATCTAGCTCAGAAGCAACAAAGCCCACATGGAAAACAACATATCAGCCTGTGTGATCACGAGGTGTGGAACGGATCACTGAAGACAAATGGGAGCATAAGCAAGTGTGGCGAAGAAAGCTGATGGTGCCCGGCTATCAAAAAGTATAGTGTCTGGGGTCTTAAAGGCTTGAAGGTAATCAAGCGGCCATCAAGCTCAGAAGCAACAAAGCCCACATGGAAGAAGCACACCAGCCTATGCAACCACGAGGCGTCGAAGGGATCAGGTATAAGGCATCATCAGAACAAAAAATCTTACCATAGTGAATGATGGGGGGAGTGCAGAGTGGAGATCCAAAGCTCATTAGTAGGCCACTGGAGATCCCCTTGCAGAGGGGTCTCGGGGAAGAGATGAGCCAGTCAGGGTGCGATGTAACAACGATGAGAAATACAACTTTCCTCCAATTCCTAAATGTTTCCTCCCCGCTCCCACTACCATGACTCGAATTCGACCTTGCAAGTCTGGCTAGACCAGAGCATGTACACTGGTACAGATAGGAACTGAAAATCCAGGGAATCCAGGGCGGATGAGCCCTACAGGACCAGTGGTGTGAGTGGCGAAACAGGGAGGGTAAAGGGAGAGTGGGTAGGAAAGAGGAAACCGATTACAAGGAACTATATGTGACCTCCTCCCTGGGGGACAGACAACCGAAAAGTGGGTGAAGGGAGACGTCGGTCAGGGCAAGATATGACAAAATACCAATTTATAAACTATCAAGGGCTCATGAGGGAGGGGGGAACGGGGAGGGAGGGGAAAAATGAGGACCTAATGTCGGGGGTTTAAGTGGAGAGAAAATGTTTTGAGAATGATGTACAAATGCGCTTTACACAATTGATGTGTGTATGGATTGTGATAACAGTTGTATGAGCCCCTAATAACATGTTTTTAAAAAAAAGATTGCAAGAAGATAACACAGCCTTGCTCGAAACACTTACTGAAGACTACAGCCTTTAATACATATTTCACTGGGTGTAAACAAAATAAAAACCCTCACAATTGGACCTGGAAACAACATGAGAAGCAGAGCAAATACTGAAATTGTCATTTTACTTGACTCCTATCAATGCTACTGGAAATAGCAATCAAAGATAATGAAAAGAATCTATTGCTTAGGGAAAATCTGTTGCAAAAGAATTCTTTGAAGAGTTGAAAAGCAAGAGGACTAAAATGTGCCTGATCCAAGCCATCATGTTTTCAGTGGTCTCATATGCATGTAAAAGCTGGACAATGAATAAAGAAGACTGAAGAAGAATTGATGCATTTGAATGATGGTGGTGTCAAAAAATACTGAAAGTACCTTGAGCTACCAGAAGAACATATTCGTTGAAATCTGCCTTGGAATAAGTATAGCCTGAATGTTCCTAGTAGTGAAGATGGCAAGACTTCATCTTGTGTAATTTGTACATGTTATGAGAAGGGGCCAGTTCCCAGAGAAGGGCATAATGTTTGGTAAAGGGTCAGTGACAAAGAGCAAGACCCTCAATGAAATGGGTTGTCATAGTAGTTGCTACATGGGTTAACAAATAGCAATGGCTGTAAGGATAGCCCAAGTCAAGACATTTTTTTTTTCTGTTGTATGTAGTGTTACTGTGAGTTTGAATCAACTTAATGGCACCTACAAACAATAATGACAAATAATATTTTCTTTAAAAATTATATTAATCATTGGCATATAGTCACTTTCTCATTTTAGAGTGACTTGTCATGGTGGTTTTTAAACCTTTAACATTGATTTTGACAGTTCCAATTATCCAAACAGACATTGCCTTGTTAAGAGATTAAGAAGGGAATTTAAATTTCTTGGATTTCAAGGTCCCAGATTGGGGTTATTTGACATTTAGCATTTTGGGTTTTAACTTGGATCACCTTTAAAAAATTATCAATCATTGGGGTGTCTTCGTGATTGTTGATGCGTGGGGTTGAGGAGTCAAAGCAGAAACAAAACTACATTCACCTTGTTTCCCGGGTTCTTCCATAACAAGTAGGAAATGTAACTATTTCTTCAGTGTATAGCGTATAGCAAGGCCTATCTGCTTCAGTGTATGGCTTATAGCAAGGCCTATCTACTACTTCTGGTAAGCCTTAGTTCTGCTGAGCAAAGTGTTAGCAATGGAGATGGGAAAGCAGGTAGCCCAGAAAGGTAGTTCAAAAGGAATGGCATTTGATTTGAATGTTGAAAGACAGTATAATTTCATTAGCAAAGAGAGCAAAAGGAACTTTAGCAAAGGAAATTGCACATGCGGAGGCATAGGAGCATGAAGTACGGCAACATGAGAAATTTCACTGAATTGCGAGCGATACATTTTGGCTGATTTTGTACCTCAGTTTTTTAATTCATAAAATGGACCTAACAATGATAATTATAATCTATAACTTATCAAGGGAGGGTGGGCGGGAGAGGTAGGGAGAAGAAATGGGGAGCTGCTATCAGGGGCTCAAGTGAGAAGAAAATGCTTTGAAAATGATGATGGCAGCATATGTGCAAACGTGCTTGACACACTGGAGGAATGTATGGATTGTGATAAGAGATGTAAGAGCCACCAATAAAAGTATTTAGTTTAGAAAATTTGTGAAGCTTGAATGCATTAATAGGTATAATTTAGAACCATGCGGAGCACATTAGAAGTGACTCAAGTGTTAAAGTGCTTATCATGATTTTGATAACTAGAGTTTGACATGTGGCTAGGAAACTATAGAAACACTAAATTGAAATAGTAAATAATGTGCCGATTGTAGATTAATGCTATGCTAAGAAATGTGGATTCTTAGAACATAGCAATTAGATATATGATTTGTATTAAGCTGGGTTTCAAATATATGATCAAATTTATATTTTGAAAAGATCACTCTACTTTGCAAAGATTACTATGCTTGCCTTCTGAATGAGAAAGTTAGATGTAGTGAGCAAGGGAAGGATTTTTGGAAATTTGAGCCAGGGAGATCAGCTATAAGGCTATTGTAATAGTCTGTGTAAGAGATGATAAAACAACAAAATGAACTCCATCAAGTTGATTTCAGCTTATTGTGACCCTGTAGGACAGTGTAGAACTGCTCTGGGTTCCTGAGACTGTAAATGTTTATGGGAGCAGACAGCTATATCTTTCTCCCTTGGAGCAACAGTTCAATGTCAGTATCACCAGGTCTCCTTGTTGTTAGGTGCCATTGAGGCGGTTACAACTCCTAGCAACCTATGCACAACAGAAGGAAACGCTGCCTGGGCCCGGACCACCCTCACAATTGTTCCTAGACTTGAGCCCATTGTGATAGCCATGGAAGGTATCAGTCTGTCTCCTCGAGGGCCTTCCTCTCTTTTACTGTAACTTTACATTGCCAAACACGATGACCTTCTCCAGGGACTAGTCTCTCTCGACAACACGTCCTTGTACAACAGTGGTTTTCAACCTGTGGTTCGCCACCCTTTGGGGGTTGAATGACCCTTTCATAGTGGTTGCCTGATTCAGAACAGTAGAAAAATTACAGCTATGACGTAGCAACAAAAATAATTTTATGGTTGGGGGTCACCACAATATGAGGAACTGTATTAAAGGGTTGCGGCATTAGGAAGGTTGAGAACCACTATAAGAGATGATAAAAGTAAATTCACTGCCATTCACTCTGTTAGGACTCATATTGACCCTCACAGTCATCCTGATGAGTTTGAACTGCTGACCTTGAAGTTAGCAGACCAGCACCTAACCTTCATCGCCATCAGGGTGCCTTGGTAAGAGGTAATAACCTACCCCACAAACAAACAAACCCAAACTCACTGCCCTTGAGTCAATTCTGATACCTAACAACCCTGTAGGATAGGGTAGAACTGCCCTTGTTAGTTTCTAAGACTCTAGTTCTTTACAGGGCGTAGAAAGGAATAGCTGATGGCTTTGATCAAATTACTAACCTTGAGGGTAGCAGTCCAGCAGGTACTACACCACCAGGGCTCCTGGTAAGAAGTGATAGAAAATCTAAATTAGAAGAATGGCAGTGGAAATGGAAAGACGCCATACAGATTCAAGAGGTTTCTGATTTAGCAGGAATCACAAGTGGGTAAAACTGCTGATTCCTTGGCAAAAATGAATGCAACCATGCCAAACTATACTGCCAGTGTATTCTTTACCATCAAAACTTGCAGTTTTTCTTTTTTCAATCCAGTTTCACTTAATTCATCAATACCTTTGACAAGTCGGTAAATAATTTGACCCTTGAACAACACGTTTGAACTGCAGGAGTCTGCTTATATACCAGAATTGTAGCACTTACAGGTGAGCTCAAGTATTGCAAGTATCCATTTAATATGCTATGGCTTTGTCATCTCTGCTTGAGCAGTTCAGTCTCTCTAGTTAGGGGGGATTGTAAGGTGAGAGGCTAGCAGTTATTGGAGAGATGATCTCACGTGGAGGTGACTAGCATTCCTAGGAACCCTTTAGCTTAAGGCAATAAGAACAGGGGGAAACATCTGTGTATAAGTGAGCCCACACAGCTCAAACTCGTGTTGTTCATGGATCAACTGAATTATTAAACTGTGACCCTTGTGTATACATCTTTTTAATATTATGTATCAAAATAGGAGGTATTCGGAATTACTTCTGATGTGTACTGAGGTAGATCGTGTCCCCAAATATAGTTGATTTGCAAACTGTTTTCTTTCATGGAGCTCCAATTTTACTCATTTATTCATTTGTTGGCTATGAAATGCCAAGTAAAAGGAGCCCTGGTGACACAACAGTGAACAAAATAAAACCACACCCAAGTTGATTCTGACTCATAGCAACCCTATATTGGGTTTCTGAGGGTATAAATCTTTGGGGGATCAGGTAGCCTAAACTCTCTCCTGAGGAGTGACTGGTGGGTTTAAACCTCCAACCTTGTGGTTAGCAGTCCAGTGTTTACCTGAACCAGTAATTATCAAGTGATCAATTCATGTTGTTGTAATATCATGCTTGAGTAAAGGATTAATTTAAAGTGCAAGATTGACCAATTAATTTTGATATAGCAGAATTATAAAAGTTCATTCTTATGAATTCAGGTTCCACATTGCACTTATCTCAAAGGAACCATCACTGTTGAATTTTGGTGTAGTATCAAAGAAGTATATCTACAATTATCTGAAAACAAAATATTCAAATACTCCTTTTTCTAAAAAAATACTTACATGAGGTGAATTTTAGACTTTTTTTCCTTTTTAAAAAATCATTTTATTGGGGGCTATTGCAGCTCTTATCACAATCCATCCATCTATACATACATACATTGTGTCAAGCACATTTGTCATTAGTTGCCATCATCATTTTCAAAACAATTTCTACCTGAGCCCTTGGTATAAACTCATTTCCCCCCCCCCATCCCTCCCTCACAAACCCTTGATAATGTATGAATTATTATTTTTTCATGTCTTATACCAACCACTGTCTCCCTTCACCCTCTTTTCTGTTGTCCATCCCCGCTGGGAGGGGGTTATATGATATAGAATATACTGATCAAGTGAAGAAAAAGAAGAGACAGTGTGGACTAAAGTAGTCAGGGAAGATTTGTTGGAAAGGGGCTTGCACAGAGTTAGGATTTTGTAGACAAAAAAGTAAAGAGATGTTCCAAGCATTGGCCACCAACCCTGTGCCCTTAAGTCAATTCCAACTGATATTTACCCTATTTAGGGTTTGTGAGGCTTTAAATCTTTACAGGAACAGATAGCCTCATCTTTCTCCTATGGAGTGTCTGGTGGGTTTGAACTTCTCACCTTGCAGTCAGGAGTCCAACCCTGACCTGAAGACCAACATGATAAAATCCCAGAGGCAGACATAGGAGGGAGGGGAAAAAATGAGGAGCTGATACCAAGGGATCAGTTAGAAAACAAATGTTTTGGAAATGACGATAGCAATAAATGTTACAAATGTGCTTGACATCATGGATGGATGTATGGATTGTGATGAGTTGTATGAGCCCCCGATAAAATGAGTTGAAACAAAAAAAGAAAAGAAAAGAAAAAGTAAGGAGGCCCTCGTGGTTGGTGTAAATGTTTTCACTGGTAAATAGCTAGAGATTAATTGTATAAATATTAGAGCCAGCTTGTGGAGAGGTTTAAATGTCAGGGTAAGGGTTTTAGATTTTAAGGGCAGTGGGAAGCTATTAAAGGTTCATGATTCAGGATGATGACATGATGAAAGTGATATTTCATGAAAATTCATCTGCAAGTAGTATAAAGGAGAGATTCAAAGTAAAAAGTCTAGAAATTATTTAGGACAATATAGTAGTCATCCATGCATGAAGTGATGAGGACTTTGTCAGGGGAATGCAAAGTAAATAATGGATATGAGTTATATGGAAGGCAACATCAATAAGATGACAGTTGATGAAATATAGGAATGATTTTGAGCCCAGATAACTGAAAGAATAGTAATGTCATTGATAAATAAACAAAAGGGCAGAGAGAGATCCAGCTTTCATAGTTCATGTTGACTTTCTTGTTGAAGGTATGACTCTATCTTAACAGAAATATGTATGCATTGGGAGTCAATATGTATTCTGGTAGGAAGTATACAGCTAAGAGACTATATTAAGGAAGTGATAAATGCATTTTCTGAGGGACAACATATATAGATTAGGAGCAGAGAAAGTAAAGCATATGTTATATAGCTGTTAAATTTTGATAGAAAGAGCCACTGTAAAGATGAAGAAGGAATAGAAGAGATATTAGTTTATAGAAGACCAGAATAATATGGGATTACAGAAGCCAAGGAAAGGTAGTTTCAATAACGAGATGGGAATTATTCATATCAAATACCACAAAGAATGAAATATTTAAAATAAAATGAAGGCTCCTTTTAAGCAGGAATCTCTTTGTTTTATTCAATGATATTTCCCAATTGCCTAGAATTGCACTTGGCACATGTTGTTTGAGTCAATTCTGAGTTGTTGTGACAATATGCAACAGAGTAGAAGTGCTCCATAGGATTTTCTTGGCTGTAATCTTTTTTTTATTTTTAAAATCATTTTATTGGGGGCTCATACAACTCATGACAATCCATCCATCCACCCATTGTGTCAAGCACATTTGTATATTCGTTGCCCTCGTCATTCTCAAACCATTTGCTCTCCACTTAAGCCTTTGGTATCAGCTCCTCATTTTTTTCCGCCCTCCCCATTCCCCCCTCCCTCATGAACCCTTGATAATGTATAAATTATCATTATTTTGTCATGTCTTTCACTGTCCGATGTCTCCCTTCACTCACTTTTCTGTTGCCCATCCCCACAGGGAGGAGGTTATATGTAGATCCTTGTAATCGGTTCCTGCTTTCTACCCCACCTTCCCTGTACCCTCCCTATGGTGGCTTTTAACTTTATCTTTCATGCTGACTGGCTCATCTCCTCCCTGCAACCCCTCTGTAAGGGGATGACCAGTTGCCTAAAAATGGGCATTGGGTCTCCAATCTGCACTCCCCCTCACTTAAAATGATATGATTGTTTGTTATTTAATGTCTGATACCTGATCCCTTTAGCACCTCATGATCACGCAGGCTGGTGTGCTTCTTCTATGTGGGCTTTTTTGCTTCTGAGCTAGATGGCCACCTGTTTACCTTCAAGCCTTTAAGACCCCAGACACTATATCTTTTGGTAGCTGGGCACCATCAGCTTTCTTCACCACATGTGCTTATGCACCTATTTGTCTTCAGTGATCGTGTCGGGAAGTTGTGCATCATGGAATTTGGCTGTAATCTTTATGGAAGGAGATCACTGGATCTTTCTCCTGTGGAACGTCTGGGTGAGTTCCATCTGTCAGACTCAGCTGTTCGAACCTACCAGGAACTCTTCAGGAGAAATATTAGGATTTCTGCTCCTATAAAAATTTATGACCCTGAAAACACTATATATGAATCAACTTTATAGTTGTGGAAACCCTATATAGGAATCAACTTGATGACAGTGGGTTTGATTTGATCTTTGTTCACTGTTGTGTCACCAGGGCTCCTTTCTCTTGGAGTTTATTAGCCAGTGAATGAACAAATGAACATAACTAGTTACTGTTGTTAAAATTTTGTGTACACCTTGTGAATACAAGCATATTAAATCAAAGCAATGAACAGTACCTTCAGATACAAACCCCTGTAGATATATTAATTATCTCTATTTGCTTATCTGATTCTATTATTAGAAGCTTGCACTGTTGAAATGTTCAGTGAATATGGGGGTGGATTGTTTAGCTTTGCTGACTCATGATATGAGGGAGGTACATGATGTATGTCAATTTACATAACTCTCTAGACTAAAATACAGATGGTTACTTAACTCCCAGGCCTGTCAGGATGTGCTTTTCATCTGTATATGATGCATTCTTTTCTTGTTGGTGTCTGGTAAAAATATCATTTTCCACTCAATTGGAATTGAAACCATCATAACCATAGTCATTATGAAATTTGATTTTAATTTAAACTTTAGAATTGATTCATACATTTGTTTATTTCATTTTTGCATACATTTCCATAATGGATATGATAGGAAACTAGATGCTTCTATTAGAGGAGACAAATTTATCTGATGCTCATTAATTTCCTCATATATTAGTTATACTTCAATGCTTATGGGGCTTTATTGAACTTTTTTTGTGTTTGGGATAAAACTTTACAAAGCAGAATAGTTTTCTTTTCAACAACAGAATATAGAAATTATCATACAATATTGTGAATATTACATGGATTCCTAAAGTGGCATTTTGATGTGGTGTAAATCTAACAGTTCAGAAATCTTTGGGAAAAGGTTAAAGAGATGAAAGTATCGCTTCAGAATTATATAGGTCCAGTGTATGTAGCAGATAGGTTGAGAAAGAATAGCTCCACTTTGTGATATTTTTGTTTAGGAAAGGTTTCTATAATTTTATAACAACACTTTTAACCCTACCCTCATATGTTGTTTTTGTTGTTGCTAGGTGCCATTGAGTTGGTTCAGACTCATAGGAATTCTGTGCACACAGAATGAAACACTGCCTAGTCTTTTGTCATCCTCTCAATTGTTCTTATGTGTGAGTCCGTTGTTACAGCCACTGAGTCAGTCCATCTTGTCCAGGGCTTTAATCTTCCTTCACTGCTTCTCCAGGGACTAGTCTCTCCTGACAACATATCCATAGTATATGAGATGAAGTCTCACCATCTTTTCCTCTAAGGAGCATTCTGGATCTACTTCTTCCAAGAAAGTTTTATTTGTTCCTTTGGAAGTCCATGGTAATTTCAATACTATTCTCCAGCACCATGATTCAAATGTGTCTATTCTTCTTCAGTCTTCCTTATCCAGTGTCCATCTTTCACATCCATGTAAGGCCATTGAAAATACCATGGCTTGCATCAGGCGCACCTTAATTCTCAAAGTATAACCCTTGTTTATTTTCAGCACTTTAAAGAAATTATGTGCAGCAGATTTACCCAGTTCAGTGAATTATGTGATCGCTTGACTGCTACTTCCATGAGCATTGATTGTGGATCCAAGTAAGACAAAAATCCTTGATAACTTTAATCTTTTCTCCATTTACCACGATGTTAACTAATGGTCCAATTGTGAGGATTTTGGTCTTCTGTACATTGAGTTGTAATTCATACTGAAATCTATAAATCTTGATCTGCATCAGAAAGTGCTTTAAGTACTCTGTATAGCATAGGTTGTTAATAAGTCTTCCTCTAATCCTGATGCCTCATTCTTCTTTATATATTCCTGCTTCTCTAATTATTTGCTCAGCATAAAGTTTGAATAGATATGGTAAGATGATGCAACCCTGACACACACCTTTCTGTTTTTCCTGTCTTACCCTCTTATCAAGGGATAATTAAAATATCCACTGTGCTATTCTTAGCGGATGCAGTGGTGAATGGGCTGCTTAACTGCAAGGTCATCCATTAGAAACAAGGAGCTGCTCTGCAGAGGAAAGATGAAACTTTTTACTTCGGTAAAGATTTACAGTCTTGGAAACCCACAGGGGCAGGTCTAAGTCCTAATAGGGTTGCTATGAGTTGGAAACAACTTGATGACTGTGAGTTTGGTTTTGGTTTGGTGTCACACTTGTTTGATGCATTTAGGCCTCTTATATTCAGTGTGATTATCAATAGATGTGAATTTACTGCTACCATTTTGTACTTTTTCTTTCTTTTTTGTGTGGTGTTAACTGTTCCACCTAATTTTATCTCTTTCTTCTTTAAAACAAACAAACATACAGATAAACTACTGTGAATTGGGAGATGGCTGACAGAGCAGATAACCAGTGTTCTATCCAGCAATTCATACATACACATATTTTTTCAACTCATCCATTGCAATTCCCTCAGTTCACCATCACTAATCCCACTTCCTCCTTGTGTTTCACATTTCCATTCCTTCTCCTTTTCTAACCCTTTTGAATAGTGCCCTTTTGATCTAACATGATTGATTATTCTAAGGTATAGTGTTATTGTTCACCTTATCAGCTGTCTGTTGTTTAGCTGAAAATTGAGCCACAGGGGTGAGTTCAATTCCATACCTAAGGGGAGACTAAGGACATTAGTCTCAGAGGTTTCCATCAGTCTCTATATAACCAATAATTCTGGTCTTCTTTGTGATTTTGAGTTTTGTTCCACATTTTTTCCTCCCACTCTATCCAGGATCTTCTAATGTGATTCCTTTCAGAGCAGTTGGTAGTGGTAGTTGGGCACCATCTAATTCATCCGATCAAGGTTGTGGAGACTGGTGGTTGCATGACCCATTAGTCTTTTAGACTAATTGTTTCAGGGTGTCTTTTATTTTTATCATACTTTTTATCTTCACACAGGGAAAGACAAATTGTTGCACCTTAGAGGGCTGTTCATGAGCATTTGAGAGACAAGTCAGTACTCACCAAAGTAGAATGTAGACCTTATCTATGTGGACTATGTTATGCCAGTTGACCTAGGTGTCTCTGAGACCATAATCCTGAATGCCCAGGCCAGTTTTGCTTAGTTTTCTGTATTGATTTCTTTTTATTCCAAGATTTTAAAAATATACTTCATTGTTGATTTTATATTTGAGTTTTTGTTTTCTTTTCACTTTATTGTGGTTTAGTAGATTTATTAATGTGCTTTGTGGTTGCTCTGAAGTTACTGTTATCTTCCTAACTCTAAAACAGTGTGCTATTTCTTGATATTGCCTTGACTTTATCCCCATATGAAAGGTCAGTAAATACAAGAGTAATTTCCTATTTTTAAAAAAATTGTCATAGTTTACAGATTAACATCTCTAGTTTCTTGTTTTCTATTTTACAGCTTTATTTTACTTTTGAGAATTCATTTTTTTGCGGAGGGTGGGGGGGTGGCATGGCATCAGTAGGGAAGTTAGCAGCGCTTGCCATGAACACTGTGCTGGAAGATGAAAGAGGGCTTACTGTTGATCTCCAGGAAGACCAAGGTATCACATTGAGGACGAACGCACTACTGACCCAAGCCATGGTATTCCAATTGCCTTTATTCTTCATCCTTCCATTTCTGTTTTAGGTTCCCACATTGCCATCTGGATCTGTTTCATTTGGTTTCTTCTGTACTATAAGGTGATGGCATAGTATGTTTGATAAAGCCATTATCTTGAGCTGTCTCTCCTGTGTATTCACAATGCATGAGTTTTTTGTTTTGTTTTGTTTTTTCAGAATTAAGCCTTTTCTCTCCAATACTTTTATTGACACATAATTCACATATCATACAATTGAGTAGTTCAATCATTCAATCAAATCAAGGTGAAATGTACCATCACCACCACAGCCATCCTAGAGCACCCCCCCATGATTAAGTCACCTTTAAAATGAGTTGTGTAATCATGACCATTTCTAATGTTCCCTCCCCCATCCCCCTTCACTATATACACCCAGAATTCCCCTTCCCTCCCTACCACCCATTCCTCACCTCTGCATTCCCTATAACACCTTGCATCAATTATTATCATTATATATCCACTCCTCCTGTGCATCACCGCTGGGAAACCCAACAGAAAACAATGAAAAACAAATTGCACTATGGTGGTAAGGGTAAGATCATATTAGTCTAAAGACAAAAATACAAATGATGCATGAAAGGGAGAAGACCCCATGAACATTCAAAAAGCCAGGGAAGGAATTTCTGTCATGGAACAGCTCTAAGAAATACTTGCAACCAAAACAAATTCAGGTCAGGTTTATAGGGAGGTCAACTGACCAAGTATCAAGTTTGATCCAGCATAATCAAGATTTCAGTGATCTCTGCCTGATAGTAAGGCTTCTTGGGACACTTGTCTTTGGCTAGAGTGGATCTGCCAGTGCCTTGTTCTGACTAGATACACTTCAGATGGGGTTTGAGCTCCCACTGCCCTCCATAGCCTTTTATATATTGGATGTTCATAATTTTAGCTCTGATACATTTTTCTTCACCATTTAAAAATTTTGTAATTGTCATCTATGGTTCACACAAGCTGGTGTGCTTCTTCTGTGTGGACTTAGTTAACTCCTTGCTTAGATGACTGCTTGTTGGAATATAAGCTTTTAAGAACCCAAACACTATTCCGGTTGATAGCCAGGCACCATCGACTTTCTTCAGCAAACTTTGCTGTAGCACCCTTATATTCAGCGATCATTTCACGAAGGTATCAAGCATGACCATGATGTACGAACTTATTGTTCTTAAGTAGGAGTTAGGATTTAGTGGAAACATAGAACTTATTCCTAGAGCTATGCTTCTTTTTAATTTGCTGTAACTTGGAATCAATACATATGTCATATCCTTCCATAGTCCAATCATGTCAAAAATAATCGTACAACTACTTCCATAATCAGTCTCCAAACATACTTTTCTTTCCTGGACTTCTTGGCATCATCTCTTTCTTATCTTTCCCACCCCTCTATATGGCCCCTCCACCAAACCCTTGTTGATTTCCCCCCTATAGGCTCAATGTTCCTCAGTTTTATTCACTGAAAAACAGAGAAACAGATAACACAGCTACAAGAGGGTGACCCCCAATGACAGTACACTTCTGAGATACACCCTATTATACACAAGCATCAGCAAAATAACAGAATGGCCATTACAGGATTGATGGAATACTATGTCTCTTAATACAGCATAGAGGATGTTGATGTAGCAAGATATTGTTTGTCAGCCAACCAATTGTATACCACTTTTGGTACAGCTATCTTATGCTTCCTGAGATAGCACGTTTATCCGCTTATAATGTCAGGTGACAAGTGTGTCTGAGGTAGCGTCCTGTTCACCCAGTGGGGTTCCCACAAGGGTTCTCTCTGATGCAGCTTCTGGAGCATGCTGTGCACCCTGAAGATGTAGAATTCAGTGTCCCACTGTTCTGGGGCACCCGGCTTGGGTTCCCTGGATACCCCCAGATGTACTAGGTCAATTCTGCCCATCCACTGCATGCCTTTAAAGACCCTTCCCCACTCAGTGTTTCAAAGAGCATCCTCAGTCTCTCCTCCACCCACACGGAGGTCAGTCATATGTTTTGAACTTGGATTTTACAGTGGTTATCTACTGCTTTGTAACAAATACCCCAATACTTATTGTCGTAAAATAGCAGACACTATTATCTTACCATTTCTGTGCACCAAGAATCAAGATACAACTTAACTGGAGGCCTCTGACTCAAGTACGCTCAAAGCGACATTCTAGCTGTCAGTTGAGACTGCAGTCTCATCTAATGGCACAGTTGAGGATGAGCAGAAGATATACTTCCAAGCTCACTAACGTGATTATTAGAAAACTGCCCCTTGCCATGTAAGCCAATAGATGTCTATTCCAAAAACAGTGGTCCAAGAGAGAGTGAGAACAAGACAAAACTCAGCGTATTTTTTACAACTTAGTGGCAGAAGTGAGATCCCATCACCTTTGCCATATTCTAATAGCTAGAAGGAAATCAGTACATGAGGTCCACATTTGAAGGAAGAAGATTACACGGAATGACTATCAGGTGGTGGAGATTATTTGGTATCATTTTAGAAACTACCTACTACCGATTTGTTGACATCTACTTTACCTTCAAAACACATGTGAAATTGTAGATGAAGTCAACTCTTTAAGTGGTTGAACAAGAAAATCATCCCAAGTATCTTCAAGTGTAAAAAATTAGGTCTTCCTCGACAAAAGAGAAAGAGTAGGAACAATTTCTAAAGATTATAAATAGAGATCAATAAAGCTAGAGATCATTTTATATAAGGGAGCTACAAAAAAGTTTGTAGAAAGGCTCTATTTTCTTTTAATTCCATTTCCATGAACTTTTTAAAGCCCCCGGTTTTATGAACTTAAAATTCATATTTTGTTAAAAAATAGTGTCATTAGAAGTTGAAAATCCAAATAATAAAGAGAAGTTAACATGAGCAAATAAAATTGACCTTTAAGTTATTCCTACAGAACTACCTAGGAAGAGTAGAAAATGTTTGACAATACCACGAAAACTATTTTCATCTCAATCCTCCTAGCCAACTAAGGCAAGCTAAATAAGATATAAGCTATAGTTAAAGGTTATCTCCTATATGTTATTCTTAGTGTCTAGTTTAAAACAGTAAGAATATTGAACTTAATCAGTAAGAAATTGAATTTTAAAAATAGATCTTACAGACTCACCAGAGTTAACATCATAAATATGCTACTTTTACATAGTACATTGTAGCTTAATGACTGAATTTTTAAATATATACATAAGTATATATTTAATAAAATGGTAATTTAGCAGAAAACATAATGCTGTCTTCCATCGGGTCTTTAGATTCAATTTTTAACTAAATTAATTTCACGAAATATGAGTTCTATCTAAATACAGAAATGATAGGTATTCATTTGGATTTATGAATCAAATCCAATTTGCTCCAAATAAAAGATATAACTGTCCTTTTCTATAGAGAAAAAAGAAAGGCTTATAGTGTGAGAGCAAAGTGATATATTAAACAGAACAAAATCAGATGCCTATTTGAAATTGAGGAAGGAAAAATATGTATAATATTTTAAAAGGTTATGTTTCTGTATAAAAGGGATACACTTCTGAAATAGCCATATCTTATTTGGAAAGATAGACATCTTTGCTCTCAAAGGAAAATAATAAGTGAAAAATGAAGAGTTTGGATTAAATGATCTCTCGGGTATCTCTTAGCTTTAACATCCTATGAGTCTATGTTCAGATTAGGCATTAGAGGTATACTTTTTGGTCATTTATGAGATTTTTACTGTCAGAAGAGGCCCCAACTGCCAAACCACTGAGAATCCTGGTTCAGCTAAGTTGACACTATACCCAACTATCACCAGGTGATGAATGCTTATATGTATATACATCCATAAGTATATATAGTCAGTCATTTATTGATATGGAAAAATAGAACAGGATTAGGGAGATTCAGCGTTTTGGTGGGATGCAATTCACATATTAAATAGGGTACTCCAGGTTACCTCACTGAGAAGGATCATTTAAGCAATTATTTAGGATCTCTATGAGTTGGAATTGACTAAATGGGAGAAGGGTATTTAAGCATAGGAAAACAACCAGCACAAGGACCATCAGTCATCCAGAGTGTCTGGATTGTGTGAGGAACTGATATTTATGAATATAGTATGGCTAGAACAGAATGAACTATGGGACTATAATAAACCTATTGTTATCTAATTGATTCTGACTCATAGTGACCCTATAGGGCAGAGTAGAATTGCTTCTTCAGATTTCTGATACTGTAGATTTTTAAAGATGCAGACAGTCTTTTCTTTCTACGGTGGCATAGCAGGTGGGTTTGAACTGTTGACCTTTCATTTGGCAGGTCGATCCATGACCCATTGTACCACTGGAGTTCCTTGAACAATGAGAATAGTCAGAGATTGATTCAGAAGGGTATGATGGGGAGGGACATAACGGACTTGAAATCATTGCAAGAGCTTTTGGCTTTTACTCTGAGTTTTGAGGAGTTTTGAGTAAAGAATGATGTGAGCTGGATTTTGAAAGTGCCATGCTAGCTGCTTTCTTGAGAAGAGATTATAGGGATAAGGGCAAGGGTGGAAGCAAGGAAAGTAGTTACAAGGCTGCTTCAACAGACCACAGAAGAGGTGATGATGGCTGGGACCAGGTGAAAGCAATATTACATCATGAGAAGTAGCCAAATGCAAGTATATTGTGAGGGTAGAGCAAACAAGATGTGTTGACAGATTGGATATGGGGTGTTAAAGTGTGTAGTCAAGGATGAATCTAGTCCTTTTTATTTTTTTTCCTGAGGAAGAAAATGATGACATTAGAACAATTAAAGTTTTCTTGCAAATGTTTAGTTTTGAACATGTTAGTTTGAGATGCTTATTAGATATCCTAGTGGAGATGTCAAACAAGGAGGTGTGTAAATAAATCTAAAGTGCAGAGAAAAAGAAGTAGACTACAGATAGTCTTTAGCATATACATGATATGCAAGGAAATGAAAACAGGTTAATCTACTGTTTAAAAGTTGAGAAGAGGAAGAAACAATAAAGGAACTGAGAATGTATAATCAGTGAGAGATAGAAGGAAAATTGAGAGTAGTATTTTGAAACCCAAATTAAGAAAATTAAACATAATATGTTTTGTAGCCTTAGTTCCAGATCAGCACCCCATCATTGTCTGAGCCACAGTATCTCTTAATTGGTCACCTCACCTCTAGTTTTAGCTCTTTAATGCATTCCCACACTGCCAGACTTATCTATTTAAAACAAAAATTGGATCGTATCATTCCTGTGCTTAAAATTCTTTAGCTCTATGTAGTTCATGTACACTGTACTGCTGCTCGCCTCCACACCTATGCCATTGTTCCTAATGTGCCCTCTCCACATTCTGAATCACCTAGCCTACTCCTACACACCATTCAAGAGTGGTCAAGTCCTACCTCATCCACAACGCCTTCCTTAGACCTTTCTCTGTATTTCACTTGTAAATATTTTATTCTATTGTTCCTTTGATTGCATTAATTTATAGTTATCTGTTTATCTGCTTCCTCCATTTCAGCTGTTATTTCTTGGAGGACAGTGGCCATCATTTATTTGTCTTCTGATATTTGGCACCTAACACTTAGTTGGCAATTCAGAAATATTTAGCGAACGAGTAAATAAATAAATGAATGGTCACTTTTTCTCCTTGCTCTGGATCTCTCCTTTTCAGTTTAGAGGGTTATACATTTTTCTCTTCAACTTTGAATTGGTTCCAGTTCTTCCATTTAAAAATCGAATGGAATGAGTTATGGGATAGAATAACTGGTCTGCATCTCAGATGTAGAAGCAGCGTACAGAATAACAATATGCTACAAGTTTGAAAGCATTAGGATATCACCTCCATCAGTTGGTATATAACTGAATTACTGTACTACAGCTAATCCACATAAATCAGACTTCTTAGGTTACTGCATTTACCTCTCTGAGACACCTTTAAATGTAAAATAAGTTCTTATTGGAAAATTCAAGTTTGTTTTATCTCTGGGAAGAAAGAATCTATTATCAACCTGGACCTTTGGAAGCATGTTTCACATTTACTTAAAAAAAAAAACAACAATCATTTTTGGGGCTCGTACAGTTCTTATCACAATCCATACATCCATCCATTGTGTCAAGCACATTTGTACCTTTGTTGCCATCATCACTCTCAAAACATTTGCTTTCTACTTGAGCCCTTGATATCAGCTCCTCATTTCCCCCCTCCCTCCCCGCTTCCCCCTCCCTCATGCACCCTTGATATTTTATAAATTATTATTTTGTCATATCTTATGCTGTCCGACGTCTCCCTTCACCCACTTTTCTGTTGTCCATCTCCCAGGGAAGAGGTTATATGTAGATCCTTGTAATCAGTCCCACATTTCTACCCCACCCTCCCTCCACCCTCCAGGTATCACCACTCTCATCACTGGTCCTGAAGGGATCATCTGTCCTGGATTCAAATGATAAAAGGTCATATTTCCCCCCACTAGTGGCCTTTATATATTAAAAAGAACAGCAACCACACTGCCATTTAATCAGATAGAAATGTAATAATACTCCTGATTAGGCATAACCAGTCAATTCAGTTTTAGGTTTTGATGAGGGCTTTTTGAAGAAAGCATCCTATATATCCTTAATATAAAATCTCAAAATAGGTAGAAGTAACAGCAGGGGGAAATTTTAATTTTTAAAAAGAAGTTATTATTAATCTATCATATATGATCTGATCTAAAACCTATTTGAATTTGTTCATTTGGATTTTCCAAAAAACAATCTTTATTTTGAGACACACTCAAAAAAATCCTCAGTGTCATCATGTCGGTTCTGAATCGTAGAGATTCCGAAAGGCTAGAGTAGAACTGCCACTATAGGTTTGTTCTAAAACGAATTCTTTAGAAAGCATCATCTTTTTCCTCATCTTTTGGGACAAAACCAAAAACCAAACTCACTGCCATTGAGTCAGTTCCGACTCATAGCGACTGCCCTGTGGCTAACATGCAGATTGAATAAGTATCATGAAATATTCCTAATTTTAAACCATGTTTTATTCAAACAATTGCCTCTTGGTTCTGTATGAGCACAATGAAGTATTTTGGAATGCCCGTTCTTCATAATGTTATCCATAATTTGCTATGATACACACAGTCAAATGCATTGCCACAGCCAATAAAACACAAGGAAACTTTTTTTCTGCTTTTAGACAAGATATACCTGATGTCAGCAATGATATCCCTTGGTCTAAGTCCTCTTCAGAATCCGGTTTGAATTTCTGGTAGTCTCTTGTCTATGTACCACTGCAACTATTTTTGAATTAGCAAAACTTTACTTGTCTGTGGTATTAATGATACTTCTCAATATCTTTTCCATTCTGTTGGATCACCTATCTAGCTATGCAGGTAGGTTAAAAGCAGGAGAAGTGATATTAATATTTGATAAAACAAAAACTGACAGGACTAAAAGGAAAAATAGAGTTGTACAATTATAGTTGGTGTCTTCAATACCTCTCTCTCAATCTTTGAGAGAAGGACTAAATGATAACTCAGTAAGGATACAGAAGAATTCAATATCATTGCCAACAAATAGGATCTAGATAGTAATTATAAAACCTATAACAAATTATAGCCACATACACATTATTTTCAAGTATACTTAGACAGAGTACATCAATATATACCATATACTCATCCTAGTTAAAGTCATATGTAGTGTGTCCTAGAAATAGAACATATTCCAAATACTTCAACAATTTGGAATCTAAACAACACACTTTTAAGTAAACCGCAAACCAAAAAGGAAGTCTCACGGGAAATACAGACATTCATGAATGGAATGTAAATGAAAATATAATATATCAAAATTAGAGGAAAACTTTCAGTATAACATACATACATTAGTAAAGAAGAAAATCTTTACATCAATGGCTTAAGCTACTACTTTAAGAAACAAGAAGAGCAAAATAAACCAAAGGAGACAGAAGGAAAAGAATATATAAGATATAAGTATAAAAAGATATGAGCAGAAGCCAATAAAATTGAATGTAGAAACATCAATAAAAGAAAAAGATGGATATTTGAAGAGTAAAAAAGTTGATGAACTTCTAGCATGACTGAAACAGCATGAAAATAAGAGGCTACAAATCAAATATAACAGGAATGAAGTAATATATAATTCCAAAATGGAGGAAAAAGATAAACAGATAACTATAAAGTAATGCGATCAGAGGAACAGTAGAGTAAAATATTTACCAGGCGTAACTAAAATACAGAGAAAGGTTTAGGGAACATGTTGTGGATGAGGTACTGTAGTACTTGATCAGTCTTGATCTTTTTTTCTTTTTTTTTCAGTCTTGATCTTTTGATAGCTCATGGTACTTTCAATGTTGCTCACCAACACAATTCAAAAGCATCAATTCTTCTTGAGTCTTCCTTATTGCCCAACTTTCACATGAAACAACTGAAAGTACCATGGATTGGACCAGGTACATGTTAATCCTCAAAGTGACATCATTGCTCTTTAGCACTTTTAAGAGGTCTTGTGCAGCAGATTTGACCAATGCAATCCATCATTTTATTACTTGACCACCACTTCCACGATCATTGATTGATTGCAAGCAAAATGAAATCCTTAAAAAGTTCAGCCTTTTCTCTATTTATCATGACATTGTCCCTTAGTCAATTTGTGAGGATTTTGATTTTCTTTACATTGAGTTATAATCCATACTGAAGGCTGTAGTCATTGATATTCATCATCAAGTGCTTCAAATCCTCCTTGATCAGTCTTGAATGGTGAAGAGGAGTAAGCCAGGTGACTCAGAATGTGGAGCGGGTACATCAGCCTCGATAGACTATATATAAGCAAAGGCATAGATATGGAGGCGAGCAGCAGTACAGTGTACATGAACTACACATACGGGCAAGGGGGGAAGCAAGGAACTACCAGAAGAAGGAATACATCTGTCTTGAAGAAGTACATCCAGAATTCTCCCTAGAAGCAAAGATGGTTAGACTTTGTCTGATATACTTTGAACATGTTCTCAAGAGGGACCTGTCCTGGAGGAGGACATCATGTTTGGTTAAGTAGAAGGTCAACATAAAAGAAAAAGATACTCATTGAGATGACTTGACACAGTAGTTGTACCAATGGGCTCAAACAGTAATGATTGTGGTAATGGTGCAAGATTGGGCAGTGTTTCATTCTGTTGTACATAGAGCATATTCGAATAAACTGGATAGCACTTACCAATTACTCATATTTAAAGTTATCTCTTTTTTATCTACTCTGATAATCTCTGTCTTTTAATGGTTATATTTATATTATTTATATTTAATGACTATGTCAAGTCTGCCATTTTGTTTTACTTTCTGTTCTCTCTGTTCTTTGTGCATATATTTTCCTTTTTTACTTCTTTATCTTTTTAAAGAATTTACTTTTGATTTAGCTTTATTGCTTCTCAATAATTCTCTTTGTGTAGTATATATATTGTTGTTGGGTGCCTTAGAGTCAGTCTCAGCTAATAGTGACCCAAAACCCCACAGAAGGAAATACTGCCCAGTCTTGCACCATCCTCACAATCATTGCTATGTTCGATCCCATTGTTGTAGCCATTATGTTAATCCACCGTGTTGAAGGTATTCCTCTGTTTTGCTGACCTTCCAACTTTACTAAACATGATGTCCTTTTACAGGGACTGGTATACTATATACACCGCAGTCTGCTGGTGTCAACATTTTACCAGTCTGAAGCATAGAAATCTTATCTCTGTTTAAGTCCATTTAACATCCATCTTTCAGAGAATGTCTTAAATATTTCTTCTACAAACTTTGAGAACCGCATCAAGTGATGTTACAATTTTTGCTTCATCTGGCAAACATCATTTAGAAGCCTTAAGAAAAGAAGATTAATGGTATTTACTCATATTTTTGTTCTTTACATTCTTATATCTTTCTTCTTAATGTTTTCATTTTACTTAAAAAAATTACCCTCCCCCCTTTTTAAAGAATTTTCTTTATTCCTTTAGAACAATTGGCAACTAATTCTGAATTTATCTTTATTTGAGAATATTTTGTTTCCACCTTCACAGCTGAAAGATATTACACCACATGTAGACTTCTTGGTTGACAATTCTATTCTTTTGGAAAATGTTGCAGCACTTTCTTGAGGCCTCCATAGTTTCTAATGAGAGATATATGGTTTTTCTAATCGATTGCTCCTTATAAGTAGAGTTGTGACTCTTCTTTCACCACTTTCAATATTTTTCCTTGTCTTTAGTTTTCAGTATTTTGTGATGTGTCTGTTTATGAATTTGCTTACATTTGTCCTGTATGGGATAGCTCAGCTTATTGAATCTGTAGATTCAAGTCTTTGGCTAATTTTGTGGGTACCATTCTCTTCTCTACGACATGAGTTATAGATCTTTTGTTGTAATCCCACAAGTCCCCTGAGGGTCTACTTATTTTGTCCAAACTATTTTCTTTGCTTATTTATATTAAGTGATTCCTATTATTGTTTCACTAGTTATTTCTTGTCATCTTCATTACACTGCTGGGCCCTTCCTCCGAGGTTTTCTTGTTTGCTTGTTTTTAGTTATTGCATTATTTCAGTTCTAAAAATTTCCAATTGGAACATGGATCAAGTTGTGCAAACAGAACAAAGTAATACAGAGTGGTTCAAACTCAGGACAGTTGTGTGTCAGTGTTGTATTCTCTCACTATACATATTCAATTTATAATCCAAGAAGCTATACTATACTAAGAAGAATGCAGCATAAGGATTGCAGGAAGGCTTATTGAAAACTTGCAATATGCAAACAACACAACCATGCTTGCTGATGAAGATCAAAGACTGCAGACTTCCCTATATTATACCCCAATGTAAAGGACACTGAAATCCTCACAACTGGACTAATAGGTTACAATGTGATAATTGGTGAAAACCTTGAAATTGTCAAGGATTTTCTTGAATTCACAATCAATGCTTATGTAAGCAGCAGTCAAGAAATCAAATGATATTCCATGTGCTGCACAAAACCCCTTCAAAGTGTTGAAGAGCAAGGATGTAACTTTGAGGACAAAGGTGTGTCTGACCCGAGCAATATTATTTTCAGTCACTTCATGTGCATGTGAAAGTTGGACATTGAATAAAGAAAACTTAAGAAGAATCAATATATTTGAATCATGGTGCTGGCTAAGAATATTGAGTGTACCAAAGGACTGCCAAAAGGACAAACCAATCTGTCTTGGAAGAAGTGCAGTTAGCATGCTTCTTAACAGAAGGAATGCCAAGATTTCATCTCACATACTCTGGACATGTTTGGTAAAGTGGAGGACTAGCACACAAGAAGATTCCCAATGAGGTAAATTGACTTAGTGACTGAAATATGTAGCTCACGCTATATGACAGTTACAACAATCAGGACTGAGCAGTGCTTTGTTCTATAGTACAAAGGGATGATATGAGTCGGAACTGATTCAATGGCACCTAACAACTTTTTAAAAAAAATTGTTTAAAGCATTTTAAACTAACCTTGGTTAGTTTCCTGTTCTGTTTCATTGGACAAGGATAGTTGGTATCTATAAGTATTCTGCCTTGCTGGGCTGCCTCTTTCTTGGTGCTTTGCCTAGAGGGAGTCGAATTTTCTTGAGGCTTTTTTTGTCTGTGCAATATGATGTTTCTGGGTTGCTGGTTTCTCCAATACCCCGCCTGAGCTATATGAGGTAAACAAAAACACAGGGAATTGACCATTTCGTCTCTCTGAGCACCAACATACTTAATTATTCTGCCTTCTATTCTCTACCTTTGAGAGTTGTTTTTATATATTATGTCCAGGTTTTTAGCTGTATTTAGTGGGACAAATCTGCTGATGTACATCTATTCTACCCAGTTCTGGAACCAGAATTTCAGGTGCTTGTTTCATTATTTCTAAATTTACCATTGGTCAGTTGTGTTGTCCCAGAATTGGGTGTATCAGCCTATGATTCCCTTTCATAGCATTCATTAAAATGGTATAATTTAATCATGTTCCTCCTCAGAATTTTTTTTTCAATCCTTGAGTTATTTAGCTGATCTTTAGTGGAGAATCTTCAGCTCTAAAATGATTTCTTTGAGTGTCCGGCTGATATTACCCAAATATCTCAACTCTCTGACTGTTCTCACCGGTGACTCTGAATACAATCATTTTAATGACCTCCTAGGTTTGTATTGTTTAATAAGACAGAAATATAGTTCTTGAAAAAAACTGCTCAGATGTCATATATCTAGTGTGTTTTCATGACATAATTATACATGTATTCTGTTGTGTTGTGTTCATATACCTTGATATTTTTCCTCTGAATTCATTCATTAGCTCTCTCCTACAAAAGTGTAAAATCTCTGTGAGGTTATGGATTGTCTTGTTTACTGTTGTATCCCCAGTACCTAGAAAAGTTCCAACAATATAATAGTTTCTGAATAAATATTTTGACTCATTGAATGAGTAAATATTTCTCAAGGGACTTGGGGGAAGAGGAGAAGAGAGACAAAAAGAGAAAATTCTAAGTATTCAGTCCAAAGAATTCCAACTTGTGTGATACTTACTAGTAAGTAACTTCCAGATTACAAATATGCAGAGAAGACGTAGATCAAAATATTTGAGGGGGAAAAATATAGCTCTTTCCCCCCACTTGTTTATTTGTTTTTGTTTCCTCTAAGCCACATTTCTTGTTATATGAAAATATTTCTGCATATTTTATTATCTTTCTGAAAATGGGAATCCTCTGAAGGGGAAGAGAACATTCAAAAGTTGAAGATTTTTGAGTAGAGCATTCCACCTTTTGCTTAGATGATCAAAGCAAGTGACCGTTTGGCCGGCTGCCGCAGTGCATTAAAACCCTAGTGATCCCTCACAAAACTGGATTCATTCCAAATGCATGTCTTACCAGTGAAGCTCAAGGCACTTAATTGAATCCAGGTTTTATATGGGAGTAGTTAAAATGTATGGAAGAAAGTAGTGATGTCATCTATTCTGGGCAGTGAGAATCCTGCCCGAGTTTGCCTCTCAAGGTTACTTTGTTGTAGCGACCCATAGAGCCCAATATAAGCTTGAGAGATCTAAATTTGTCACAGCCACAGAAGGGATGCAACCTTTTCTCTCTAGTATGTCATGGCACTTTGGCGAAAGACTGGCAAAGACTATTTCTCACTCAATGTGTGAGTTTAGGCTTTTTTTTTTTTAAGTAACTCCAGTATCAGGCACCATAGATTGAAAATAGAAAACTTTCTTACATCCTCCTAGGGTGTTTATAAAAACATGTCCATTTATAAGAACTAGTGTGAATAGTAGCAGTACTTGCATATAATATACCTGAATAAAATATTAGGCCTATGTGGAAACAAAAGTGAAATTTAAATTTTCCTTAATGTCCTTTCAAATATTACAGCCTTCTAGGGGAATACAACTCAGGCTTGAGAACATTAGTTATGTATAACACTTGTCTTAGATAACTGATAACACCTAAGTTATAAAACTACAGAGCCACTCTAGCCTTCTCTAGAAAAGCTCCTTCTGAAATATTGTTTCTTGAAGAGGAAAAGCTTTTGCTTAAATGAGCTTTCTCCAACCATCTCTCCATCAGATTCTCTGACCTTGGTACAGTTGTCTTAATTTTTCTTAAGTGCCTGTTGGCTGACTTGGAGTCCAGCAAGATAAAATACATCCTATTGGGCCCAATGTAAGCTTGGGGGAAAAAAGAAAAACAGCCAACCTTGACCTTTCCTGCCTTCTTCCCACTACTAGTGGAGATGAGAGCAGACAGACAGACAAAATAGCCCTTATTTCTCAGCTTTATTTACTAACTTTGGAGATTTGCTTACTTGAAGCATATGAGCGATTCTCATATAAACAGGCTTGTTTAAAGAAAGATGTATTTCCATAGCAAAATTCAGTCTGATTACTTAATTCCATCAAATTTTATTTCAACTGATTAGGCAGAACTTTATCCTTTTTTGCTCTGCTGACACAAGGAAGGAATGCTAACGTAGCAGAGTATACTTTTTTGCTTTATTTTCATAAAATGTACATTTGTAAGTAAGTGTAGACAGGATATTAGAATGAATAGTGGAGATATTTGGTTGCTTGCCTTGTAACCTTGTGTTTATACTGGGGGAAAATATCTATTAAATATGAAAAGTACTTTAAAATCTACATATTTGACTGAACTACAGTAACAGGACTAAGATGATGATTTTATCCATTCATTCAATCAATCATTTATTCATTCAATCTTTATTGAGCAGCTGCTACCTCAAATAATGATTCTAGTTGCCCCTTGATGGTATTCTGTTCCTTAAAATCCTTGGGCTGTGATCTACAAAGTCAGTAGTTCAATACCATTAGCAGCTCCTCAGGAGGAAGGCGGGATTTCTATTCCACTAAACAGTTACAGTCTCAGAACCTCACAGCTCACAGGGGCAGTTCTGTCTTGTCCTATAGAGTTACTAGGAGTCAGTATCCACTCAGTGCCTGTAAGTTTTTTGTTTGTCTTCTGAAATGCATCTCATTCACTTTATTTTTTTTTATTTCCCCAACAAGATGGAAATTCTATTTTGTGTTTTCTGTGATATAACCCATATTGATGAACTGCATTGAATGCAGGTTGTTGAAGATATAAATGATGGAAGATTCAGAATTAATCACAGGATGTTACAACTAGAAGGGGCTTCAAAGGTTATCAAGGCCATGGGTTTTCAAATTGTATTTTCAGGATCCATAGAGTTTTGTAGATGTAGCTTAAGGGGGAGGTCCAGTTAGCCCTGGTGGTGTAGTGATTACTACTTTAGGTTGCAATTGACATGGTCGGCAGTTCCAAACTACCAGCAGCTCAGAGGGAGAAAGGCTGGGCTTTTCTATACCTGTCAACAGTATGGCAAACTCACAGGTGGGGCAAATATGCCTCAGCATCGACTCCAGGGCAAGAAGTTTTTGGCTTTGGAAGGGGAGGTCCAGCAGAGGGACCGTGGCATAATAATGATCTTCACTATGCTTAAAGCATAGCACTTCCACTTTCTACCCTTATTTATACCAGTATATAGTGAACTTCTATAACATTTCATTAGCAGGATTGCCTGGTGCAGATGGGAGTTGGAAGCGCAGGGAATCTAGGACGGAGGAGCCTCTCGGGACCGGGGGCGACGGTGGCGATACCAGGAGGGAAGGGGGA
>NW_022103917.1:14458138-14496578 GCF_000313985.2 Echinops telfairi
GGAATGATGAGGGCAACAAATGTATAGATGTGCTTTACACAATTGATCTATGTATTGTGATAAATTGTATGAGCCCCAATAAATTGATTAATTAAAATAAAAAATAAATAAATAAAGGGAAAAAACCCCACACTTATTGATCCAGCATGTCTATCTTATTGATGGGAGTATTAAGACCTAAAAAGGTCATGTGAGTTGTCCAAGTTCACATGTCTAATACTGACTAAAATATTACAACTAAAATCTAAAGCTGATTTTCAACCTGGGGTTCTTTCCATGATGTTCTGCTGTTTACAGTTAACTAACACTTCCTCTCTCTTTACGGTAAGCTCAGTATCTCTGCACACAGTAAGTATGTCATGGTAGTCATTTTATTGGTGGAGGTTTTCTTTGATTGAAGTGAGTTTGTTTATTAGCTTTTTATTGTGAATTAGGTGAAGGTTTACAAAGCAAATCCATTTTGCATTTGACAATTCATACACATTTTGTTTCGTGCCATTGATTATCATTCCCACAAATAACATCACTTATCACACTTCCTCCCTGTGCCTCCCTGTTCCTTCTTTTCTCACACTTGAAAAATTTGTCCTTTGATCTCAAACGATTGATTATTCTAAATATGTCTTTGAGAGTTTCATTAGATTTTTTGTTTGTTAGTTTTATGGATGTGATAAGTACTTGTACATGCACACTTAAGAACATTTTCCATTCCAGTATTTTTTACATGTATAATTCAGTGACATGAAACTGTTCATCATGGATCACTGAGCCATACTTGGACTATATCCATTGTAACTTTTCACTGCCTCTCTACGGACCGACCTCCGTTTCATTTTCATGTGTGCTTTTAACTCTTGCTTTGGTAGCTTCCTTCGCTATATGGATACAGTTGGTTTTCCCTTCCTTTGTCTCCCCAGGTGTCTACTCACTCTGTTTTTTCAGGTCATTCTTTTCTCCAATCAAGATTGCAGACTTTAAGCTTTCCTCAAGGGGCAATCACTTAGGTTTTTCAGTTTTTCACATCTTGCAAACAGATCCACTCAGACCTGTTGATCTAGAATGTTCTCTGACAGCAATAAGAATGCTTTAGCCAGCAGCCACTACTGTTTCAACCACTGCCATCACACTAGGAGATAGCAGATTATCTTTGTGGAAAGACAGAATTGTTTATTTTTCTGGTTTATTCTTGTTTGGGGGTGCTTTTGCTTCCTTTGTGTTATAGTCTACTTGTAGAGTAACATTATAAGAGTGTAAAATGAAGGTTAGAACTTTGCTTGCAATTTGGTAAAAAATAGAAACTCCACTTAAAAATCGAGCCGTGAAACAAAGGTCTGATCTCATTTACTGTTTCAGGGTTGACTTGACGACTGACAACAAAGGTTATCTAACTATTTAATTGTCACTTTTTACAGTTATAAAAGAAATTGGAATGTTAGATATTTGAGGGTTTTAGACTATGGCTATAATAGCTAGATACTTGGGTGTTTTTATCAGACTGAAACTTGATTTTCTAGCCTAGAATCATGGTATAACTTGGATTTTTAAAAATCATTTTATTGCGGGCACGTACAACTCATCACAATCCATACATTCATCCATTGTGTCAACACATTTGTACATTTGTTGCCATCATCATTCTCAAAACATTTGCTTTCTACTTGAGCCCTTGATATCAGCTCCTCATTTTACCCCTCCCTCCCCACTCCCCCCTCCCTCACGAACCCTTGATAATTTATAAATTATTATTTTTTCATGTCTTTCACTGTCCGATGTCTCCCTTCACTTACTTTTCTGTTGCCCATCCCCACAGGGAGGAGGTTATATGTAGATCCTTGTAATCGGTTCCCGCTTTCTACCCCACCTTCCCTGTACCCTCCCTATGGTGGCTTTTAACTTTATCTTTCATCTTTAGGGTGATTTTAATCTTTAAAAGAATAAAACCTTGAACATTATATAATATAAGATAATTTTCACTATTCATGGTTAACATTTTTGGTCACCCTTCTTCATTTTAGGAGTTAAAACATTAATCTCACAACAGCTAATTTAAATTTGTTCTATTGTTAATTCAAGGTGTAAATAGATTCTCTAGTAATATGTATGTCTGAGTAAAACAGAAGAATAGAAAACTGTTTAGGCTTTGGTCTTTATTTCTATGGATCGTCTATCATAGTCCCTCCCACCCCCCTTTAGAGGTCACCTAATAGGTAATACTCTGCTAGTACATTGACTTGACTATTTCTTATAATTAGATTCAAGGCAATATTTGTCAAATGGAATTAATATCTAGGTGTTTATACAGTTCACCATGCTTGGTAATACACATAAGTTCAAGACAGATTTGGTGCTTTCTCAAAACAATCTCACATGCATTTATTTATTCATACATCTTAAGGATGTCAGAGTGATACATAGATAGAATATAAAAAATGCTTTACCCTTCATTAATCTAGATCTCAGTTCTTACCTCACTCTGAGCTATCACCAGAGATTCATCTTTAGCCGAATTTGAAAACATACTTCTTCCTGAATATAAACAGCATGATTCACCCTTTTCAGTCGGTTCCGGGGTCCTTCATACCTCTTGTGTATTACATTCTCCTGAATTTTACCTCTGGCTTTTAAAATGTTTCCAGAATGTTTTCTCATTCTCTTTTGTCACAAAACTGCACTTCCTTAATGGGGGCAGTGCTTTGTTGGACATAGTCTGAGCCTCCTTGTTTTGAAGTGTGGATTTTTCTTCCTCTGCTTGCTTCCACAATATAGGCACTTTAGCTGAACGAAACTAAAAGCCAAAAACCAAACCCACTGCCACGGAGTCAGTGCTGACTCAGAGTGACCCCCTGTGGGTTTCCAAGACACATGGTTTATGGGAGCATAAAGCCAAGTGTTTCTCCCACAGAGCTGCTGGTAGTTTTGAACTGCCGACCATTTGATTGCACTCCAAAGCCTAATCATCCAAAAATTCAAATTTCAAATTGAAAAAAGCAGAAACAAGTCCACATGAAGCTAGTATAAGAATATTTTCCGTTATTTTATTTTTTTAATTCTAATTTTATTTTATTGGGGGCTCTTACAGCTCTTATCACAATCCATGCATATATTCATTTTATCAAATACATCTTGACATATGTTTTCATCATCTTTTCCAAAACATTTTCTTTATTTTTTAACCAAGTTTGTTGGCATATAATTCACATATCATAAAATTCAGTAATAATCACCTTAAAAAGAATTATACAATCATCTCCACAATCAATTTTAGAACATATTCTTTTTTCTGGTGTTAATTGTTATTACCTTCCTATTTCCCCTCAACTTTCCCTGCCATTCCCCTAAAACAAACTGAATATATAAATTGCAAATATATAGATTAAATTTTACCTAAATGTATTATGTTCCCTTTATATTTAAAGGCATGACATGTGAATTGGTTTTATGATACAAATACTCATTTCTGTCTTCTTTAGCTTTGACATGGGGATGATGGCTTTCCTTAAAGTAAGCTACACAGTATTTCATATTCCCAAATAGATTTTTTTTCCTTTCAAGGGATGACCCCTTTGTTGAGCTCTGAAGTCTCAACTTGTTCTTCCATAGAACTCTTGTGGTTTCTCTCCACTTTGGCAGCCCAGTGACTCAAACATACTTAAAGAACTCCTGTTTTCTGCATGACTATTTTATATTAACAGTACACATTGCTAAGATGTTTTGTTTTTGTTATGTTATTTATTCTAAATTTCTTATTCTGCCCCTTACTCTTCTGTATGACATATTAACTCTATGCACTACTGAAATATAGGCAATTCTGAAGTGAAATGACGTCTCTATGGCCTACAATTGGTTTTGTTAGACTAGATAGTGGACACTGTTCTTTTATCTTTGCGCTAAAAGAGTTTAACTCATTTCCAATGTTGGCAAGGATAATGGTACTTTTGATTTGTTTTTAAAAGGGTATGCTCTAGTAATCATTTTTTAGCCTTTCATTTTTCTCCTTACAACTCTATCCCTTGGCTTCATTTGCCTCTTTATGGGGAAGCATGCATCTGGGGCTTTCTTTGCTTCTACACTTGCCATGATATGTAGACTAGTTTATAGAGAAATACATCAGCTGCCTGCTGTGCATTTAAATTCCCCACTTCCCTGCTGCATTTGTGTGCTGCAACTAAAAGACAAATAGATGAACGTGGGGTCATTTTTGTCAGTGAAAGTTTTGGGATGCATACATTTCAAAGCACACATATCATTAAATACTAGTTTAATATCTGGAAGCAAAATTGCTAGTACATCAACTTTGTCCACAGAGGAGAAAGGGGGTCACTGTTTATGAGAACTAAATGGAAGCTTGTCTTTCCTTATCAATCAAAGAAATTAAAAGATGAAATTGGTCTTTTAGGCCATCTGGTTCCTCCCCCAGGGACCAATAGAGGGTTGGTCCTTCCTTTATTATATTCTCAGTGCTGGTTAGATTTTGTTCTGTGTTTTCATAGCTCTTTGGTAATTTCCGATGCTTCTGTAACTATGGTTCTCATAGTTTTCTGAGGATGATCCCTTTGCACATCAACTTTCAGTAAGGCTTATCCACAAAATTACACTAAGTTACTGTGATTCAGCCTTTTAAAGATAACTTATGTGTACTTCTTTTTTCTTACAGTTTTTTTCCTGTTCTGAGTGTTCTTGAACAGTTTTGGGAATTTTATTTTTAGATAGTAATTGAACATTGTGAACAGAACGGAGCATGTCCAGGAATTGCCTTACTGTCTCTCTGGTCCCCTCTTTCCCTCCTTCTTTCTCTCCTTTGTACACATAACACATACACACCCTCATGGCTTTTACCTAACCTAGTTCTAAAGATCCAAATGAGATCTTCACAGTGCTGACAGGATTGGGGTGGGGTAGGGAAAGGGTTAGCAGGCCAGAAGTAGGGTTACCAAACTCCAAAGCAAACCCACTGCCATTGCATCAATTTGGACCCATATCAGCCCAATGTAAAATATGTAAGACTATAAATCAATAACAGCCTCATCTGGGTCCTATGGAGCAGTGGATGGGTTTCAACCACTGACCTTATGGTTAGCAGCCCAATGCCAAACCCCCAGCACCACCAGAGCTCCTTGAAGTGAGGTTAGGGGAATGAAAATTAGCCATGTCTATTAGCCAGAATTTCCAAGCCATAGGAACCAGAGAGAATTTTTCTTACTTATATAAATGAGAAAAGTGAGGCCTGAAGAATTAATGAGTAAACCTGGTGATTTCCCTGCATCTACTGTTTTGTTCCCAATACCTAGCTAAAAGCAAAGCTTGTGAGGATCTGGAGTGCAAGGTCAAGGCCTTGAGTTTGCCCTCTGTCCATTAATTTATGATGTTTATCATCATATATTTATTGACAAACTATGATGTGCCAGACACTATAATAGATGCTAAGGGCAACATATGGCCTCTGACCTCAAGAAACTTATAGTGTATTCATCAAACTAGTGTAAAAAAGAGAAACAGAGAAACATGCAATCACAAAACAATATGCTTATAATAAATATTTCAAACCATATTCAGTAAAGGACATGGGACAAAGGATAGCATTGCTGATGTCAGAAGGATCTTGACTGAAAGCAGAGAATACCAGAAAGAGGTTTGCTTGTATTTTATTGACTATGCTAAGGCATTCAACTGTAGATCATAAACTATGAATAACATTGAGAAGAATGAGCATTCCAAAACACTTCATTGTGCTCATGCAGAACCTGTACATGGACCAAGAGGCAGTTGTGCAAACAGAACAAGGGAATACTACATAGTTTAAAATCAGGAATGGTGTGTGCCAGGGTTGTATCCTCTCACCATACTTATTCAGTCTGTATGCTGAGCAAATCATCAGAAAAGCTGGATTATATGAGGAAGAACTTGGCATAAGAATTGGAGGAAGGGCTTATTAACCACCTTTGATAAGTAGATGACATAACCTTGTTTGCTGAAAGTGAGGAGGACTTGAAGCTCTTGCTGAGGAAAATCAAGGAAAGTTCTTCAGTATGGACTACAACTAAATGTAAAGAAAACAAAAATCCTTATAACGACATGATAAACCAAGAAAAGATTGAAGTTGTCAAGGATTTCATCCACAATCAGTGCTCATAGAAACAGCAGTAAAAAAATGAATTTCATTGAGTAAATCTGCTGCACATTACCTGTGGAAAGTGTTGAAAAGCAAGGATTTTATTTTGAGGACTAAGGTACACTTGAACCAATCCATGGTCTTTTTAGCTGTCGCATATTCATGTGAAAGTTGGACATTGGCTCAGGAAGACTGAAGAATGGTTGCATTTGCATTGTGGCGCTGGAGTAGAATATTGAAAGTGCCATAGACTGCCAAAAGAACACACAGATCTATCTTGGAAGCAGAAAACCAGAATGTTACTCAGAGGCAAGAATATTGAGTCTTCTTCTTACGTACATTTGGGCATGTCAGGAGAGATCAACCCCTGGAGAAGGACATCATGCTTTGTACATTAGAAGGTCACTGAAAAAGAGGAGTATCCTCAGTGAGATAAACTGACAAAAAGTAGCTCCAACAATGGGTTCAAGTTTCACAACCATCATAAAGATGGCGCAGGACAGTGCAGTGTTCCATTCTGACTTGATGGCACTTAACAACACCACCACACAAGTAGGATGCTATCAGCACAGCAGGGGAGTTCCAGAACCCAGATTTAGGTGGCTATGGATAGTTTACCTGGCTGAGGTTATCTAGGTCAAGGGGGTCAGGGTGCTCCAAATTGGTTATTTATTATGTATATGCAAAACCCTGAAACACGCATTGAAAATAGTTCAATGTGGCTAGAGAATATAACTACTTATATTGGGGTTAGGGTGGTGGTTAAGAAGTGGACAATCTGGAGAGAGTAGTGGAGTCTATAGATGCAGGAATTAAATTATAAGGAAAGTTATTTGCCTTGCCAGGGAGTTTGGATTCCCTTGATCTAAGAAGTAAAGAAACCATTGAAATGTTTTTTAATGCCTGATCATTTTTGCCTTTTAGGGGGACCCTTATGTTTCTATAGCTGGAGAGTTAATTGGAGCCAGGATGATATGTGAGAAGGGAGCTTTTGCAATAGTCCACATTGACTAAGATCACAGTGGTTAAGATGAAGAGAAGATGTTTGATTTTAGGTAGGTGGTAGAGTCCGTAGGATTTGCGGGATAGGTGTGGAGCTTGAGTGTAACTTTGAGGAGCAGTGGCCCTTAGACCTTTGTATCATTTTGGACTTCTGTAGAAAACTATACTTCTTCTCTCATTGAAATATACATGCACAGGCCTGTGTAACATTTTAGGGCATCCCCTGACCTCTTGATGCACATCCATTTACCATTATCTACTGTTGTTGAGTTGATTCTGACTTACAGCAAATACATCAAGTATTATGATGTCCAGGTTAAGAACTCCTAGTCTAGAATAAGAATAAAGGCAAAAAGAAGGAACACTGGGACACCCTTACATTTAAGAAACTGTAGAGGAAAAGAAATCCATGAAAGAAACTGAAATGGAGGAGCCATCTTTGGGTATGTCAGGGAAGCCAAGGAAAGAATTTCAAGAATGCAGGAATGGTTAAGCATTAAGCAGTGCAGAGAGAAAGAGCAAGATTAGCATTGAAAAGTGATTATTAGCTTTAGCAACAGAGTGTTAGTGACCTTTGCAATGAGTGTTTGTGTAAACTGTTGTGGACAGAATTCAGAATGCAGTAATTAAGTAGTAGATAGGAGGAGAGGAAGTAGGAAGAGCAAGTGCATTTCCACATACATCTAAGGGATTGGAGTAGGGGAGGGGCTTGTCTTGTGTTAACATAAGGCTGGTTTGAGAAAATTAAGAATGTCTTTTAGTATTTTCTTGGAATTAGACACCTCAATTTCTGATTTTTTACCGTTAAAAAAACCCCATAATTAGCTAAGTAAACCAGGTCGATAAGTATTGGGATTTCTTGCCCTGTCTGACTTCGCCCTTCACCTACTTTTCTGTTGTCCGTCCCCTAGGGAGGAGGTCACATATAGTTCCTTGTAATCGGTTCCCTCAAGATATGATAAAATAATAATTTATAAATTATCAAGGGCTCATGAGGGAGGGGGGAGCTGGGAGGGAGGGGGAAAATGAGGACCTAATGCCAGGGGCTTAAGTGGAAGCAAATGTGTTGAGAATGATGAGGGCAATGAATGTACAAATGTACTTTACACAATTGATGTATGTATGGATTGTGATAAGAGTTGTATGAGCCCCTGATAAAACGATTAAAAATTTTAAAAAAAGAAGAGAAAAAACAGACAAAAAAAAAAAAAGAATTGGGATTTCACAGATTTTCAATGCTTCTTTCTGCCTGGTATTAATAAACAATGAATTATGATTTTTAAAACCCCATCATTCTTTATTCCTGCTTTAGCTTTGCTTAAAGTGTTTGTCGACCCAGGAATCATAATGCCTCAGGCAGTACTAAATTAGCACTTTAGGTGTATTCAGGCCAGCCTGGCTGGGGATGAGAGAGGCAATAAGGCTGACTCTAGACCATTGATTGAGGACCAAGCTTTGTGATACCCAACTTAGTAATTATGAAGTCTTTATGTGTGCATGTGTGAACCTTAGTTAAGCTTTGTCATAGGTTTTCCAAAACAGCTGGGGCTTTTGCTCTATGAAGACATTAATTCGAGTCTCCAGGGACTATGCATAAATCAAATTGGGAAAGGAGGAGGAGCAAATGTCTTTCTTTGTGTGAAATCCAGCTCCCTGTTAACTGTTTAATTGAGGAGGAGTCCTATGACAATTACTGAATTAGAGGTGCACTACTATCTTCTGCTTGATGAATTTTTGCTTGGTGTATTTGTGCTATGAAAGGCAGTAAAGCTTGCCTCCCCTAAGGAGACCCCACTTTGCTGTCCTTCTATGGAAATGTAGACTCAGATTTCTGTTTCTGTTGTTTCAAAGGGAGGGTTGCTTATTGGTGGTTGTGATGGCTGTTACTTTAAACTGTGGTCTTCTTGCTTCCCATCTACCTCTCAATCACTGGGGCAGTAGTAAAGATCACACATCAGGGGTTTGGGGGGGAGCAGTGTAATGATAATAAGCCTTTGGAAATTGTATTGCTTCTCCCTTTCTAGCTATCGAAAAGATTATAAGTGTACCACACCATCATGGCAGGGATCATCATGTTGGAATGGATTAACAATGTGAAGTGAGCCTAGACCTCAATTCTCCTGACCTTTAGAAATATCAGCATACACAATGCTATGGTGAGACAAGGAGTTCCCCTCTTTCAATATTTTGGATTTATCTTTCAGCCTCTGCATGCAGCTGACTGAAGAATGTCAAAATGTAGAAAAATCAGATTCTTTGTATTTTCCTAATTGCTGCAGCTTTTGGAGGGTCAGATGGAGAGATAGTTGGTCACCAAATAGAAAATGTGCTGCAGAATAGTATAGAAACTGCTCCTTCACCCCAATTTGTGTGTGGGTGGGTGTGATATTTACTAATCATCATTAGCATTCAAAAGGATGCTCATTGAGGAAAAGGACCATGTTCTCCCATAAATAGCCCTGAGATGTCACTGTCAGAGTCCAAGTACAAAATTCATGGCCCACAACTCAATGTGGTGTTTTGTTTTTAATTATGTTACTGAGGACTCGTACAATTCCCATCACAGTCCATACATCCATCCATTGTGTCAAGCACATATGTACACTTGTTGCCCTCATCAATCTCAAAACACCTGCCTTCCACTTTAGGCCTTAATATCATTTGTTCATTTTCCCCCTCCTTCCCCCCTCTCCCCTCCCCCATGAATCCTTCATAATTCATAAATTATTATAGTTTTGTCATAAGTTACACTGTCCGACATCTCCCTCCGCCCTCTTCTCTGCTGTCCATCCCCCAGGGAGGAGGCCATAACTAGATTCTTGTAATTGGTTACCCTCTTCCTTCCCACATTCCCCCCCAAACCCACAACCAACAAACAAAAAACCCCTCCAGCTTTATCAATCTCTTGTGAAACATTTTTAATTAATAAATATGACCATCAATGTTGCTTTTTAAGATTTCTCTTGGGTAATGTAGTCTGTAGGTACCACACAAGTAAAATATTTGCTTTAATCAATTGTTTCCTTAGAGAATTTTAAAAATAGGTACAGCCTAGCCAAGAGGTTTGACTGCATATTGAGAACCTCTTATAGACTAATATATTTATATCAAGTAAAGGCAAGAAGAAATTGCTTACAGTAGTTGCCACTACTACCTTAAGATTCAGATGATTAATGAAACTTTAAACACGTGTATCTATGAAGAAGCAGCCTTGGTGGTACAGTGGTTGAAACACTTAACTGCTAACCGAAAGGTGAATGTTTTGAACCTGACAGCAGCAGCTCTGCTGGTGGCAGCTGCTCCCATGAAGACTACAGTCTTGGAAGCACTATGGAACAGTGCTGCTCTGTCCTTCTGAGCAGGAATTGATTCAGTGGCAGTGGGGTTTGGGGCATGTGTGACTACGGGAGCACTTATGTTGTTGAACTTTGTCACAGCAGCGTATTCCGAGGTTAATATGTAAGGGAAATAGTGGTTACTGTGGTCAGCTCCCGAGGCCTTTCCTGTGGTTAAAGCATTATAACTGGTTGTGCTTAAGGCAACTTTCGCTTTTGTACTTCAATTGACGATTTTGAACTCTCTCCTTCAGCCTGGATATGTCATGGTAATCTTTGTAAAGTACAACTGAAATAGCTACTTTAAAATGATACATGCAAGAAAGCAGGAGGGGGAGTGCCCAAGTGTTTCACTATTAAAATTAAGATCGTCTTAAAATGCTATTTTGCCTGAGCTATTCTTTAGTGGTAAATGTTTAGAAAGGCAAGTGTGAGGTGAAAAAAATATAATTCTTTAATCATAAGGCTACAAAATAGAACCATGCATTATTGGACTCAGCAGGGACATTAAATTAACTAGTCCAACCCTCTCATTTTATAGGTGAGGAAACTCAAACCCAAATGTGTTAAATGACTTATCTAGGGTGGTGCACTGAGTTAGTGGCATAGGCAGAGCTTGTTCTCCAGTTCCATGGCTCCACGTTAGTAGTATTCACTCTAACCTTAGGCTGCCTCCAGAACATTGGAAAGATAAAAACTGAATCCAGCCTTATGCTTTCAAAGCATGCACCTTGCCTCTCTCTATGCCTGGAGGTGTTTAATCAGAACTAACCAACAAGATTAAAATTATTATCTTTTTAATTCAATAAATTGCTTCTGAAAGCTACCACATAAAATGAATTGGAAGAGACATTTTGGCATTAATGCACCTCAATATATGTGGCAGGCATGAGATCACTGCATTATGTATGCATCACAACCTGCTAAGAAAGCAGAGTCTTAGAAAGAACTATTGGAGCTGGCCAGCAGAACTGCTCTGATTCAATGAGTAACTTGAAGTTTTGATGGAATGGTTCACACATTAGCCCTGTGGGCTAGGAAAAAGGAAATCAATGAGCAAAACCAAATCATGATGGTAAGAGAATACACCCAGCCCTTACCTTGTTCATGCTTTTAGCTGTGCTTCATCTTTTCAAGGTTAAGGACCCTTTGGATTGAAGTCTCACTTTACTCTGCATAACATACTTGGGCCATACCTAGAATAGTGCTTGCCACCCTTAATACTACATTGAGGAAAGATAGTTTAGAAACTCGAATGTAACAAAGATGGTCAGGGGTAGGGAAGCTCTTGTCATGTATAGGAAGGTTTAAAATTGGGATTTTTATACCTGGAAAAGAGAAAACTTAGGAATGGAAAAAGGAAAGGAATTGACATATTTTAAAATACATACTGTGTATCACTTTGCATACATTATCTCCTTTTGTCCTCATAGCCATCCTGTGTTCTAGGTATTATCTTAAAGCTATCTGGCTTGAACATAGGACTTCTGAACCCTGCTAAGAATTTGCATTTCCCTTCAGATATACCAAGTCAGCATCTACATATTAACAAGCTCCCTAGGTGAGGAAATGGGGAGTGGCTGCACAAAGAAGGAGTATCCCACTCCACATCTGTGCAAGAATGATTCCTGGAGGAAGAAGTTCGATAGGCTTCTACTCTCCTTCCTTCTTTATTCTGTTCTGAGACCAACTCCTCCTCCCATGAAACAACTTCTCTGTCAGGTTTGATCCTTTGTTTTAATGGCCACACAGAACTCAAAGACAATACTCAAAATTATGGGACTTTATGAAGGAACTTAACAGATTCCTACAAGTCAGGATCAAAAAAATGTTAAGGTTACAGTCCTTTTGTGTGTAGCACCTAAGCGTCTCAGGTTCTAGGTCCCTTGGCTCTGCCCTCCTTGTGCAAGTGTTACAAAGCTACTTTAGGTGTGATAAATGGCCAAAGGGCACCCTACTGTGTAAGCCGGCCTCCTGCCTGAAGGCACTCGGTTTTACTTCTTCCATGGGTTGGAGGGGAAGCCTCCACCTGACTCAGGACATGCTTCCTCTGCTCTGTTTTAGGGCTTCAATGAGGAATGAGGCTTTTGGTCTTCATGCTGCAGCCTTTCCTGCTTTTGCCACTTCAGAGAGGAGTCTCGCACACATTCTGCTTGGGCTTATCTTTCTTGATGGTCATTAGTCCCTATTCTTGATTGTGAGATGACCAACATTTATACCCAGCAGACTGGCTAAACTGATCCATTCCTAAGTTATGATCTTCTACATAAGCAGTTCACAACCTGTGGGTCACGACCTCTTTGGGGGTTGAACGACCCTTTCACAGGGGTCACCCAATTCATAACAGTAGCAAAATTATAGTTATGAAGTAGCAATGAAAATAATTTGATGTTTGGGAGGTCACCACAACATGAGAAACTGCATTACAGGGTCGTGGCATTAGGAAGGTTGAGAACCACTGCTCTGCATGTTATTTGCATGCTCCACATGTTATTGGCATGCTCCACCCAATCATTTGGTGAGGGTTACAAGGACTATAAATTACACTGAAGAGTCACCTGATGCAGTAAAGTGAAATTACGTTATTTATAGTCTGAAAATCATGTTGTTAGACTGTAGATTCTGATTCACTACATCTGTGGTGGAAATGCAAATTCTCAGGAGATTCTCAGCAGAGGGTCAAATTGGAGTGAACTAGTTCAAATCCCTACTTAAGGCGCCACATGATTTGCATCATAGAGCTAATATGGAGTAGAACTAGAATGCACAATTGTAAAATTCATGCTTTGAATGTCAAATCTACAGCCATCAAGTCAATACCAGCTCATAGCACCCTTATGAGGCAGTACCAAAAAAAAAAAACCCTAATTTTTTTTTTAACAAAGCTATGTATTTCAATTTTTTTCAAAACAACCTTATCAACTTCAAAGTATTCTCCATTGTACTTAACCCATTTGTCAAATCTGCGATTCCATTCTTGGAAACATTTTTCAAAATTATGTGTTTGAATGGCTGACAGCACCACCCTCATTTTTTTCTTCACCTCTTCTATGTCCTCAAATTGCTGTCCTTTCATGTTCCTCTTCATTCACAGAAACAAAAAGGATTCACACGCAACGAGGTCAGGTGAGTAAGGTGCGTGAGGCAAAAGAGGCATGCTGTGTTTTGTACCAAGAACTGGCACACTGAGATGTCTGCATTAGCAGGGGCATTGTCGTGGTGGCAAAACTAGTTCCAGATCTGCCACAAATCAGGACTTTTGTGTGGCACACTGTTACACAAACCTCTAAATAAAAAGCTTGATTGACCTGGTGGAACGAACTCCAAGTGCACTATGAGTCAATATTTTCATCCATTCAGGAAGTTGATGGTTGTCCAGATAGTTTACCTTTTTTGAAATGAGAAAACTACCATCAATAGTTTACCTTTTTTGAAATGAGAAAACCACTCATACACTTGAATTTTTACCATAGTGCTGTCCTTGTAAGCTGTGTTCAAAATCATAGTAGTTTCTGCAGCATTTTTTTCCGAAGCAGGAAACACAATTTTACAGCCTCCTGCTGTTCTCTTAAATTGGCCACCACAAAAAAAAAATGAGGTTAGAACAAAACTGGCTTTACAAAAAAAATTCACTGTGAACAGAGAAAACCTTCCCAGGCTGTGCCACTTGGTGCACTAACTCACTGGGTGCAGTAACTCAGAGCGAGTTGTTAGATTCTCGCCTAATGAGAAAAATGAATACAGTGATAGAAGCTTTTTTTTTGGGGGGGCTACCCTCTAATATGATGGGTTTCTGAGAATAAACCTGTATGACAGCAGACAGTCATTTTTCTCTTCCAGAGTAGCTGGTGATTTTGAATCACCAGCCTTTCAGTTAATAGTCCAACACTTAACCCATAGCACCACCAGGGCTCCTTATGCATTGGGTACTCAAATAATGCACTGTCATCAAGTTGGTGTCCACTCAAAGTGACCTTATAGGACAGAGTAGGACTCCTACTATGAGTCTGAGGCTGTAACTCTTTACGGGAGTAGAAAGCTCCGTCCTTTTCCCATGGTGATTTCAAACTGCCAACCTTGGGGATCACAGCCAACTGCATAACCACTAAGTGCTCCTATGCATTGGATAGGACTCCTCAAATATTTGAAAAGCTGATATTAACAAGGGGATTGAAAATTGATTTTTCACTTCAGAGGACACTCTTAGTAACAGTAGTAGTTGTACAAGTAGCAGTACAAGTAGTAGTGAAAGCCAGATGTCATTTATTGAGCAAGTATTTTGAGCAAGGAATTGTACTGAACATTTGACTTGTATTAACATGCTTAATACCTACGAGGCAGGTACTATAATTCTCTCCAATGCACGTTTATTGAAATGGAAATAGATTTACCAACCCATCCCAGACCATGAGTGGTGGACCCTGTGTATCAGCGGTTCTCAACCTGTGGGTCACCGCCTCTCTGGGTCTTGGATGACCCTTTCACAGGGGTCGCCCAATTCATAACAGTAGCAAAATTATAATGATGAAGTAGCAATGAAAATAATATTGTGGTTGGGAGGTCACCACAACATGAACTGTATTAAAGGGTCGCGGCATTAGGAAGGTTGAGAACCACTGCTGTATATGAACCTAAGTAACCAGAGGACGGCAGATTACAGCCTAGCGGTGGTTGTGAGGATGGTACAAGGATTGGACAGTGTTTCATTGTTATATGTAACATCACTAGGAATCAGAACCTACTCAATGACACCTAACAATAACATGAGGGCAGGTGGGGGCACCTTTCTGTTCAGTTTGTCTGGCAGTAGAATGGGTGTCCTTGAGAAGGAGGAATTTTTTCAATCTTGAAAGTAAAAAATAACTAAATGCCCTGGTCAGCCATGCTGTATGTAAGAATCTTTCACCGAAACAAGATTAAAAATAAGATAACCTCATAGGCTCATTTCAGCTCCAAACATAGGCATTTTTACTGATGACGTGTAAGACTTCCTCTATTTTGATCACCTGTTCTGTGTCTTGCCCCTTCTCTGCCCTTTGTGGTCTCGGTTAGGTATCAGAACTTATATGATATATAGGCTTCACTTTTGTTACTTTGAAGATGAGCTGTTGACACAGGTGAGATATGCATTACCCCATGGGCTGGTAACTAGTGATAAGCTTTCCAAAGGGGCTGTTGCAATAACAAATTTAGAAGCCACTGGACTAGGTCAAAAGAAATCCATTAATTAAAATAGATTAGCCTCCAGGGTTCTCTTGTATAATTGCAATCGTTTATGATTCAAATTAATTTAGTACCCACTTTCAAATTCCAATCATTCCATTTCATCTTAATAATTCCTTGCAATAACCTGCCATATGGTTCTACCATTTCCAGTCCTGTGATAATGTCACTTGTCTATTCATTGAGACACCTTTGTATTTCTAATATTAGTCAATTACAAAAGCCATCTGTGGATTTGTATACCATCCTCACCTACAGCACAAAGGGTTTCATTTCATTTAAAAACACAAATGCACCATGCCATGAGGGAAATAACCCACAAAATACAGCTAAATAAGTAAGCCTTTCTCCCCCTACCTTAGCCTTTCTCCAACTTTTCTTTGTTGATATTAAAAAAATGTATTTGAGGAAGGAGAAAAAGAGCTTTCTAGGAATTCTATTACTATCAGTGGCAGATGTGATAGGACACTACCATTAACCTCTTTTGCTCAGTGGCTTTTAAGAGCATTGGAAAGGCAGCAGCATGTGGTTTATCATTGCAAAATGTGAGACAGCAACAGGGAAGGGAGAAACTAGTCAAAATCTACTCTGGAAAGATCCATAAAAGCTTCAATTTTTCCAATTAGGTGTTCCTCAAACTGACTGGAGCCTCTGTAGAAGGTCAATTGAGCCTTTGGATGTTTCTATTCTTTCTAGAGACTCACTGATGAATTTAGCACTCTACGTTGTTCAAGGAATCCAAAATCAGAGTCTGGTACATTGAATGTGAGTCTATGTGCTTTGCCAAAGTTACATGTAGTTTTTACAATATTTCCAGATGCCTGGTCCCTAGAGAAAGGGAATCTTCTAGCTTTGGTCTAGTTATGTTTCACAGTTAGCTTGCCTCTAAATTCATCTTTACTCAAAGCACCAATGATATCTCAGAACAATGAAGAGGCTTATACCCTGTTTCCCCCAAAATAAGACAGGGTCTTATATTAATTTTTGCTCCCAAAGACTCTCTAGGTCTTATTTTCAGAGGATGTCTTATTTTTCCATGAAGAAGAATGCGGTACACATTTATTGTTTTCTTAAAAGAGACCTCGCACTTCCTGTCTGCTCTGGCTGCGCTGCAGCCAAAAGTGAGCTGCGGCAGCACCTGCTGCTACGGTCCAGAGTCCAGAGTTACGGGAGCTTCAGGGAGGTCTTATTTTCAAGGGGATGCCTTATATTTCAGTGAGAGGCAAAACTGTAAGTAGGTCTTATTTTCGGGGGATGACTTACTTTCGGGGAAACAGGGCATTATTAGAACCAGTTTTTATTGACCTAACTGAGGCCTTTGATTTAGTCACCCATAAACACTTTCTTCAGAAATACCATGCTTCTGGGATTAGCAGTGACCCAATATAATGGTTTTCTCTCCATTTAGTTCTTGCCAATTTAGCCTCCACCTGGTATTCCAAAATGCTTGCAGACTGTCATTTTAAGTGAAGATTAACTGACACTTCTCTTCTGCTGATGGTGAAGGAGAGTTCAAAGACTATGCAGCTCCATTTGAGATCACTCTCCTTTTGAAAACATTTCCCTCTTTCTGGCAGATGTACTTGTTCACTTTTTAGCACAGTTTATTCCTCGAGTTGCTTTTGGTGTCAGTTACCCCAAAGACAAAACATTGTTGGCAATTCATGTGCTGTAATTGATTTCACTGTGTGTTTGGCTGTTCGTACTAAATGAGATCGTAGAGTTCCTTTAATTGGATATGCTTGTTTCCTAGATGGGGAAATTGAAGCTTAGAGGTGTTAAGAGAAATGTATCTAGTAGTTTCAGTGCCTAGAGTGGAACCCAGGCTTTGGGACTCCTAATCAACTACTTTTTTCTTCAGGGCCACTTCAGACCTGGCTAATGTGTTCACCATGTATCACTAGACATTATAGATTTCTACACATGGCAACATGGTGTACCAGGTAAGAGTAGATCTAGGTCTGAAAACCAATTCAACCTCTGATTATTTGCGTGAATTTATACATTTTATTCTTAAACTCTGAGCCTGTTTTCCTCTCTTAAAGAGCAGATTAGAAAACTCCAAGTGAATGGTCTTTTATATTTTATAATTTCGCTTTTAAAATAATAACTCATTCCCCCACCAAGGGAATTCTCTAGGAAATCTTAATTTTATTACAGTAGTATACGAATATTGAAATACAGCAACATTTCTTCTAACCAATATTTCTTCTAACCTGAACCTAGTGTATCAGCTTTCTTTCTAAATTAATTGCAGCCTGATTTGGTTCTGTTAAGTATCACATCTATTTCCACAACAGGAATTTTCTTTTCTAGATTTTGCTTGGCAAGGATGGATTTATAAACTTTATTGAATTACATTAGTGTTGCTCGGTGGTGGAGGAGACACTTTCATTCTAAGCCTCTGTTCCTAGGTGCTTATCTTTTTCATAAAATTACTGTTTGGACTGAAATATTTTCAACTTGTTTTCTGTTTCAGATGGGATGGGAAATTTTGGAGGGAGGAAAACATGGAGAAATTTCTTAAACATTTTATTTGGCTACTGAGTAATCACGTTTTCAGATTTGCTTTGGCAATTTCAATATGTTAAAACCTCATAAGAATCCTGAAGTACACAACACAATTACTTTAAAGACCAGCTTGCAGATATCTCACAGTTCACAATATATATATATACATATACATATATAGTTTCAATATATATATATATATATATATATATATATATATATATATATATATATATATATATATATATATATATATATATACACACACATATGTTTTCTTTCAGAGTCTTCATATGAGGACATTCATGATTTGTGGCCCCAGAAGTTTTATTTTTAAAATCATCTTTGCTAGTAAATTTTTAAAATTTTAGCAAATATATATATATATATATATATATATATATATATTTTTTTTAAATTGGTACCTGCTCTTTCCAATACCCAACTGTCTTCCTTTCTCTCCGTTGTTCAAAATATTTACCAGGAAATGATAGATGCACAAAATAAGCATAAAGAAAGGGTTAGAGAGGTATTAAAGTAAACAGGGATGTGTAAATTGAGTTGGAGGCTAAAACCAGAAGAGACAGTGATTCCCACAACCACACACCAGAGCTCAATACCTTGGTGAATTTGGTCAGATTGCTTTGTTCAGCATCTCAGTAATAGAGATTACCATTGTAAGAACTTCATTCAGAAACACTAAAGATAATTAAAGGATCTGGGTTGAGTATGTGTGAAGGTTACTGAAAGAGAGCATCAAGGTTATACTTTGCAGGAGGAGGGAGTGTTGAAAGCACCATCAAAAGCAGTGAGAAGACATAAGCCCAGAAGTTGGTCTCCAGAGTAGAAACTAAGAGAAAGGAGGAACAAGAAAGGAATAATCATGTAAACCAGTATTTAGCTATGTGGCTGTTGCAAAATTTCATGTAACAACCTTTCTCACCTAAAATGTTAGCTCAATGAGAAGGGACTTATTGCTTGTTTTATCTACCAGTTTATCTCCAGCAGTTATAAAGCTCCCTGACTCATTGTAGGTATTCAACAAATAACCATCAAATGAATGGTTTATATAGAAATTTACTTTGATATTTCCTTCCACCATAGCAGTGGTGACTACACACTTGAACTGCCTCCATCCCTTGCATTGACATGAAGTGGGAGTGAAATAAAAATGTCCTTAAATCCAAGCAAGGTAAAAAGCAAGTGATAACGGGGACTTGGGCTCAGGGTAGTGGTTGTCTTTTTCTTTGGGTAGTGGGAGTGTTCCATTTGTCCCAGTTACTCAGCAGCAACATTAGCTTCCTTTTTTAAGCTCTCCTTTTCCTGGATCCATTGATGTGCTATGCTAGACTCTGAAAGTTGGAGGAACGTAGAATCTACGTAGCTCCAAGTTAACCTGTAAAGCTCTGGTTGTTTCAGTTTTACAACAGTTTTTTTTTTCCTTCTTGTACTCATTAGTTCCTCATTTCCCCATCCCCAAAATCGCCTGCCCTAACACTAAGAAACTATTAATTTACTTACTGTCTGTAGAGTTACATATCTTGGTGGCATAGTGGCTGTGCATTAGACTGCTAATCACAAGGTTAGCTGTTTTAAACTACCAGCTGCTCCTCTGGAAAAATATAAGGTTTTCTACTTAGAGTTTTGGAACCCACAGGGACGTTCTACCCTGGCCTACAGGGTCATTATGAGTTCTATTGACTGAATGGCAGCGGGTTTGGAATTTGAGGTTTGGATTTCACATAAAGGAAATCATACCAGAAAAAAACATACAGAAACACCACCAATATCAAAATAAATTACAGAAGGAACTTCATCTAAAACAAGCAGAAATTATTTTAAAAGCACATTAAAAATGGGTCAAGAGGGGAAAAATGGCAACATTAAAAAAAGGGGGAAATTGCTAAGATAAAACATTTAACGTAATGACATCTACATAAATCTACTTCCCAGTGCACTCTGTCTGATAGCAAGACTATTCACCTCCCTGGTCAGTGATCTGAAGGAGTTTTGGTAGAGTCTTAATCCACATGGGAACTCCTCTGCAAATGGATTTTGGGATTTCTTTTTTTTCTTAATACTTTTATTGGGGGCTCTTATATCTCTTATCACAATCTATACATTTCTCCAATGTGTCAAGCACATTTGCACATATGCCTCCATCATCATTTTCAAAGCATTCTCTTCCCACTTGAGCCCCTGATATCAGCTCCCCATTTCTTCCCCATACCTTCCCTGCAAGCCCTCCCTCATGAACCCTTGATAAGTTGTAGATTATTTTTTCCATATCTTACACCATCCTCCATCGCCCCTCACCCACTTTTCCATTATTTGTCCCCCGGGGAGGGGTTTCTAGATTGATCCTTGTGATTGTTTCCTCCTTTCTCCCCCCACCTTCCCCTAATCCTCCTGGTATCTCTACTCTCATTGTTGGCCCAGAAGAGTTTATCTATCCTGGATTTCCTGTGTTGTGGGCTCCTATATGTAGCAGTGCACATGCTCTGGTCGAATCCAATTTGTAAGGTGGAATTGAGGTCATGATAGTGGGGTGGAGGAAGCACCAAAGAGCTAGAGAAAGTTGTGTGTTTCATCAGTGTTATACTGCACCCTGACTGGCTCATCTCTTCCCTGTGACTCCTCTGTGAGGGGATGTCCAATTGTCCACAGATGGGCATTGGGTCTCCACTCCATCCACCACCACCCCAAATTCACCCTGGGTATGGTTTTATTCTGGGTCTTAGATACCTGATACCTGATCTCGTCAAACCTTCTGATCACACAGACTTGTGTGCTTCTTCCATGTGGGCTTTGTTGCTTCTCAGCTAGATGGCCACTTGTTTATCTTCAAGCGTTTAAGACCTCAGACACGATATCTTTTGATACCCTGGCACCATCAGCTTTCTTCGCCACAAAGTAAATAAGAGGGGGAAAGAAAGAGAAAAAAAAGACATGGGTAGGTGGGGAGCAGGGCACTAATCCACCCAAGGGGAGGGTATTGTTTATTTCTCCACAGGAGAGGGAGAGAGAAACCAGACTTCAACCTGATACACCACCGGCATCTACCAGGGAACCAATAAAGGGGTCTGTGGGGCCGCCCCACTCCAACTATGTGGATACCACCTCCCTCAGAAGAATGCACTTCAGAGGACAACACACTGAGGCTACAGCTTGGGGAGAGGAGCACTTTTTTATTATAGCACATGGGAGAAACGAAAAGGGATGGAGAGGAAGGAGAGGACATCCTGGCCCACCAAGCCCGGAGGATGATGTTCCTGCTGAGAGCTGACAATGCACAGGGAGGACTGTAGGGCTGGCCCCACCATGGGACATGGTGCCCCTCACTGAACCATGGCGCTGCGGGGGACAGCACTGGAGACACAGGGCGGGAATAGTGCAAGGTCCGGCCCCATCACACTGGGGTGAGGCGCAGAGGGCATGCAGCAGAGCAGCAGGGGGAGCAGAGTGATGGAACCCCCGGGGAAGACCAAAAATAGACTTTGAAGACAGAGTGTGGCAGGCATCCCTTCAGACTCTACTGGAAAACACTCGTAAAGGCCAACAAACAGACCTTAAACTATTTATAGGCTTTTCCATTTTTGTCAATGGCTTTCTTTTTGTTATTGTTATTTTGTGTTTGTTTTTTGCTATTGTTATTTTTTTTGTTGATTTTTACTTCCTTTATTGTTTTATTTGGCTTTGCCTGTTTTTTGCACTTATTAATGTATCTGCACATCTGTCTAGATAAGATAGGATAAATAATTCGGAGATGAAAAGAATGGGACCAATGGTTCTGGGGGGCATATAGGAGAAGGGGAGGTGGGATCAAGGAAGGGGGTGACCAACCCAGGGACAACAGAACAATAAGTGAACTAAAATCAATGGAAGGAAAGTTGTAGGATGCCTAGTGGGGCTCAATCAAGGGCAATGTAGCAGCGAGGAAGTACTAAACCCAAATGAAGGCCGAACGTGATGGTTGGACAAGAGGGAAGTAAAAAAGGAAATATAGGAAAGAACCAGGAGGCAAAGGACATTTATAGAGGCCTAAATACAGGCATATACATATCTAAATATCTAAATATATATAAAACGAGAGGGGAATAGAAAAAACTTTGTACTCATATCTATATGTTAAGAATTAAGGCTGTAGATGGACATTGGTCCTCAACTCGAAGTACTCCGTTAACACAAGAACACTTTGTTCTAACAATCCGGCATTCTGTGATGCTCACCTTTCTGACAAGATCTCTGAAGACAAAATGGATTTGGGGCTTTCACTGTCATTCATAACCTTCTAGTAAAGCAGTTCTTTTTAAATGTATAATCCTGATAGTCAAGAAAGTTTAGTGTCTGCTTTCCTTCTTGGGTGGAAAAGAAATTTAGTGCTGTGTTCCTGTGTCATCATGCATGCCTGCTTACACCTAGGATGGCATTAATAAGTTAAACCATTTGTATCTTATGTTTCTCTTCACAACTTAGTGGGTTATACTTAGGCATGTAATTCAAGACTTCCGCTGTTCTAATCCCACAGCATTTGAGCATAACCAGCAGTTTGATAAAACAGGGTGCTGTTTGGAGGCAAATGTGCGTCATGCAGGATGAAAGTTGGAATTTGAGGCCTGGAAAACTTTGTAGGCAGGCTTGGGAGGCTCCTGCTATAGAAGCCAGGAAATAAAATGTTCTGGACACTATTTTTAATACTAGAGCTAGATGTGTAGGGTGTGAAACTAGTACAGGAAACAGAACAAGAATATTTGTCAACTTTGTGCTTCCTGTCTGAAATAAATGTTATGGAACATTTGTGGGAGGTAGTAGGCTATAGAGAATTTTAACATTTTTCTTATTAGGCTCCTATGCTAACTGAATTTTTGCTATGTTCTAGTTTCTCTGGTTTAGTCTTGCTTTTTTGTTCCTAATGTGGCTGTATAAGGGAATATTTAGTTTCTACCTCTATGTACATTTGTTACGTTTTCACCATTGACATGGTACCGTTGGGCAAGTCATTTATTTTGAGCACTGTGAGATTTTTGATGGGAGTGCTGTAAACTCACACTCTACAGTGATGTTGAAGAATCAATAAACTGCTTAGCAGAGGAATAAATGACTTGAGGTAAACATAACCAAGTGAAATGTAACTCCCTGTTTCTGTCCACGTCTATCTACTGAAAGGGTATGTATATGACAAAGAAAGCCTTAAACAGTTTTCTACAAGGTTCACTTCCTCATGTGGGTTAACTTTGCAGATACTCTTTTTTTTTATTCATAAAGAAGATACAACAAAAGAAAATCAGAATCCACTGATTACAGTTTGGCTGGAAAAACACTTGGGAGCATGAAACCAGCCATTTCCCCCCCTCCTAAATAAATCAAATTTGTGTTTTTTCCATATTTAAAGAGAGTATCTTCATTTGATAGGAATGTGTTGATCTATGGTTTTAAAAGACCCAAACAAGAGCTTTTCAAATGGAGAATTTTTTAACCCTCTAGTTAATTGGACTAACTGAAGGAGACCTGGTGGCATAGTGGGTTATATCGTAAGCTGCAAACCTTAAGATTCATTGGTTCGAAACCACCAGACACCCTGCTGGAGAAAGAGAAAGTTTCCTGTCTCCTGTAAAACTTTATTTGCTTGAAAATCCAAAGGGCTTTGTACTATAGAGTCCATGAGTCAGAATCAACTCCATGGGAGTACGATTTGGCACTATTTCTTCCTGTTTCCTTCCAGGATTTTTTGAAGGACTGTCCCTTCTCCTTTGACTACTGTCCCAGATATGATTTGATGGAATCAATTTCATACCTCCCAATTCAGTAAAACAATTTTTGAAGATTTACTTAATTCCAACTATGCTGCAAGTGTTGTAAGTGAAAAGCGATATACAAATTTCTGTCTCCAACTGCAGTTGGAGACAGATAAGTAAATAAGGAAATGGATTAGTTTATATATAAAATACTTATTGGGTTAAGTAGCTGAGTAGCTATAGATGAGAAAATTATGGAGGCCTGTTTAGATACCATGGTAGGAACGTTTCTTTGAGACGTGGAATTTCAGACTGAAGCCTCACCAATGGGAAGGCCACAGGCAAAGTGCCTGGGGAATAGCAAGCAAGAAACAGCTGTGTGTGACCCAAGAACAAATGAAAGACCTGCATAATTGAGCTTAAGGGAGCATGACTTGAGATGAAGTTGGGAGCGAGACAGGGAACACACCATAGTGGGCTTGTATGGGAGTAATATGGATTGGTCTACATTTTTAAAATAAAGACTGCTCATCTAGCCCAGAAGCAACAAAGCCCACATAGAAAAAGCACACCTGCCTGTGTGGTCACAAGGTGTTGAAGGGATCAGGTATCAAGCACCAAAGAACAAAAAAATCATATCATCATGAATGAGGGGGAGTGCAGGGTGGGAACCCAAGGCCCATCTGTAGGCAACTGGACATTCCTTTGCAGTGGGGTCTCAGGGAGGAGATGTGTCAGTCAGGGTGCATTGTAGCATTGATGAAACACAACTTTCTTTTAGTTCTTAAATGCTTCCTTCCTCCCCCCACCCCACCCACTATCATGTTCCCAATTCTACCTTACAAACTTGGATAGACCAGAGGATATACAGTGGTACAGATAGGAACTGGAAACACAGGGAATCCAGGACAGATGAATCCCTCAGAACCAGTGTTGAGAGTGGTGATGCCAGAAGGGCGGAGGGAAGGTGGGGTAGAAAGGGGGAAACTCTTACAAGGATCTACATATAACCTCCTCTCTGGGGGATGGACAACAGAAAAGTGGGTGAAGGGAGACATTGGACAGTGTAAGATATGATAATAAATAATATAAATCACCAAGGTTTCATGAGGGAGGGAGGAACGGGGAGGGAGGGAAAAAATGAGGAGCTGATATCAAGGGCTCAAGTGGAAAGCAAATGTTTTGATAATGATGAGGGCAACAAATGTACAAATGTGCTTGACACAATGTATGTATATATGGATTGAGATAAAGAGTTGTATGAGCCCCCAATAAAATGATTTAAATAAAAAAATAAAAAATGCTCTGTGGAGAATGGCACTAATGGCAAACAATTAGAAGTCTACTTATTTATTGCAGAAGTATATGCAAGAAGGAATGGTGACTTGGATTAGGAGGAATGGGCAGAATCATGGTGTAAGAGTCAGACGACAGGACTTAAAAGTACTTGGAAAGGATGCTAAAGAAAAAGCATATCTACAGGAGCAATGTCTTGAGTAGGTACAAGGGGATGGGATTAAGGGACACTGCATTTCAACAAGGCAGACAACAGAGAATATAGTGGAGGTAGGTTTGTTGATCTGACAATGGGAAAATGAGAGAATTTTTCTGATGGCTTTTGTTTTCTAAAGTATGAGACAACATCATCAGCTAAAGTTTAGCTGCTAAAGGCAGGAAGCAGGAGGCAGGGAAGGTGCACGAGGTTTGAGGATAGGTGAAGAGTTGAAAAGCAAGTTTAAAACAGAAATAGGATTGCTAGACAGAAAGCAGTGGTCAGTTGAGGCTTGTGATTACAAATACTTTAAATGAAGTGAAGCCCAACCACTCAGCTGTGTGGATTTTCTCCAACCATGTTTATTTGCTCAGTTGTAGATCCAGCACAGGCAGACAACTAAATTCAACTTGTATTTTGTCAAGCAAGTGCATCCAGAAGAACATAATAATATAATGCAACGGACGTCTGACTAAGGGTCAGAAGCTCAGTTATTTGCAAACCATGTGACTTTTGGCAAGTTTATTCTCCTAGCTCTACCTCAATATTCCCACCTGAAAGATAAGGTTGTGATGCCACTGATCGGGTTCAGAATGCCTGTTACTGTTTTAACCAAATACAGAGACCAAATTGATCCTAGAAATTCTAAGTTTACTTCTGCATGTGCAAGACAAAACTTCCCAAACAAAGCTTTCCAAAATGCCTTTAAAAATTCAGTGAAAGGCAAGGAAGTTATATGCACTCAATTATGTGGACAATGTAGGGGATTTTTAACAGGTATGCTACATTGAGCATAAAATTTCAGCAATGGGACATGGGAGTTTTGGTTCACAGAACCCTCAAGGTCTCAAGCTCCATTTCTTATTAAAAAGACATTCCTTTCTCAGATGGTTTTGATCATCCAAACTTGCTGAATGAGAACATTCTTAAGTCTAAAATTCCCTTTGACGGGGCAGGGGGGTTGGCTTTTAAATTTGTTCTTTTCTATAAATGAAGTCTTTAATAGACCAGCTCGTAAACCACATCACATTTCCAGCATTAGTTTCCTGCAGGCTAACTCTATTTCCCCCTGGATAAGTTGACTAGATAATCTTAAAGATTAATCCCAGCTCTAAGACTATGATTATCTTAATTTTTTTTCTCTTGAGACAGTTCTTTATCACAATCAATTTCTCATTTGTATATAGAGTTATCATTAAGCATGTAGACTCTGGAGCCAGATTTCTTCAATTCCAGTTTGTTTGGTCTTAAGTGAGTCATTTAACCTTTCAGTACTAGAATTTATTCATGTTTTCAATGACATATCAATAGCACATGCCCTATTAGTGTTATTAAGATTCAGAGAGCAAATGCACATTAAACTATCACAACAAGTTTCTAAATATACTGTGCCCTCACTAAATATTAGTCATTATTATGATTACAAGTTCTCCATCATTCCATTGGCCATAAAAAGGTCTGAAATTGGGGAATTTCTTCTACTTGCAGACGTACTTACCATCTGACACCATGCTCAGAGTATACTATTCTGCTTTAGGGTGGCAATGTAACATGGTAAAAGATTTTGGAACCAGATGAACCTTGGTTTAAATCCTGATTCTGCTGTGTATTTACCTTTAAGACCCTGGATAAATATATGAAACAGCTGATGTTAAATTAGGAGAGTAGTAATACTTATGTGATTGTTTTGTGGGGACATTAAATGATATGGTTCATATGAAATACCTGATAATACAGGGCATAACATATAGTAGACATTTAATAAATGCTCTTATTATTATTATGCTGTCTTGCCCAATGATAAACATGGTTAAGCACTCAAGTGCTAGTTGAAAGGTTGGCAGTTCAAACTCACCCAAGAGCTCCATGGTTGAAAGAGGTGACTATCTGCTTCTATAACTACTACAGTCAAGAAAGCCCTGTGTGGAAGTTTTACTCTGTAACACATGGAGTCGCTATGAGTCTAAATTGATCTGAAATAATATAACATCATCTTTCTCTAATATTTACCTTATTACATCAGTTATGGATACACAGAGGGGTTTTGTCCTTGCTGCCTTTTTTCTACCTGGAATATCCGAGAGAAAAACCTGAGAACAAAAGTAGGATCAAACTGTATATTAGCGATGGAGTGAGGCTAGAAGGGATAGAAAAAAGTGATGCTCCTTGTCATTTACCTCAATAAATGTTATAAACCAGCAGTTCTCAACCTGTGGGTCACGACCCCTTTGGGGGTTGAATGACCCTTTCACAGGGGTTGCCTGATTCATAACAGTAACAAAATTACAGTGATGAAGTAGCAACAAAAATAATTTTATGGTTGGGGGGTCACCACAACATGAGAAACTGTATGAAAGGGTCACGGCATGAGGAAGGTTTAGCACCACTGTTATAAACAAATATCTGTAGATTTCTCTTAGCATTGAAATCCTCCTTTAAGGCTTGAAAGTTGTCTGCCAATGAGAATGGGTTAATAGCACCCATGACAGTGGTTTCCTTGATCTGTTCTGATTTCATTCTCAGAAGCTCTGAGATTGTCTTTTACTTTGGAACAAATGCACCTAGCAGAGAGCTCTGGTATGAATCTTCATGACGGTGGCCATGCCCATGAGATCCTTGAGCACTTCAATGGAGAGACATCATGTGAGGCTGGCAATGTAAAGTCTCATTCATATCTGACTCTCAGAACTGCTTTAGAAGCAGCACCTATTTTCATTTCTAGGGTTTAAAACACCTGCAGTAAAATGAAATGACTTGATATGACTCTTCTGTTCCTAGTCTTTGTAATTTCTGTCTATAGCCTTCTGTTCTTAATCTTTGTAACTTCCACCAAATGACTAGGTGGAATTATATAAATAATGTCTACAGGGCTCTAACCTGGTCATTTTTGCCATTGTTTTGGGTATAAAAGTGAATCATCACAGAAGCAGGATCAGAGAAAGCCAACAACCATCATGCAAGAATAATAACCAGGAGAGCTACACATGTACAAGACCCCTGCCAGCAGTGGCAGACATAGCACTGGTACTAGAGGTTTTCACACAGAAACCATGAAACAGAGTAGAGGAGCAGCCCTGAGGCCATGAGACAGAGCAGTGAGCTTCCTAGCCCACAGAATAAACAAAGCTGAGTGTCTTCTGGCAAGAGGCTTGCTTGTTGAGTGGGGTGCCCTTTGGGTTTTTATATCCATAAAGGAGCTTTGTAACACTTGTTAGAGTAGGGAAGAGGCTAGGAATTAGAAAGAGACAGAGAAGAGGCTGTCTTTGGAAAAAGAACTGTATCCTTAATGCTTTCTGATTCTGCCTTGTGGTTTCAGTCTATTGTGGTAACCTGTTAACTTCCCGAATAAACCCACATAATTGTGAGTATTGTCAGTGAGTTCTGTGTGACCATGGCAATGGATTATCAAATCCAGTAGAGAATTAAGAGTGTCACGGTTGGGATGGTTAATGTCAGAATATAATAAGAAAGGATATGGAGGGTGGAGATATATTTGGCCTCTGCCTTGTCAGTCAGCCTAGGCCTGATGTGGAGTTGGATTATCCTTCTCCCCTCAGAAGTGGAGGAGGTCAGATGTGACTTCCATGCTGTTTCCCCAACACCCTCCCTAGGGTTGTATCGATTTTTGAAAAGAAATCCTTTTGTGTAACGTTGAGCTAAGTAAATTTTATAGAGCTGAAAATGGATCTCAGTTCATTTAGATGCTTTAGTTTCAAAGTTACTTTTCACATTGTATTAATTAGAAAGAGAAAGCAGACCGAAATGTTTTTGTTTATTTGTTTTTTTAACCAATTGCGTTTCAGAAAGATCATAGATTTAATTACTCTATAATCTTGGTCATTCTTGTCAAATGCCTTTCATCTTATTAGCCTGTTTATTTCCTCTAATAAACTGAATGACTAATAATGAAGCAACATTTTATTAATTTAAATGGAAATAAACTTTCATCTCAGCCCCCATTTCTCCCTGTATATGCTAGTGAACTTTTGCTAGGTGCTGTGGCGTACTTTCTGATTCATAGTGGACCTATGTACAGTAGACTGAAATATTGCCTGGGCCTGCATAAACCTTACAATCACCTGTGAGGTTGGTGTTTTTTAATCACATTGTTGATCATTAAGTAAGTAATTTTAATTCCGAGGTGAAAGCACCTACATTAGTGCTTTTAAAGCAGATTATTGTTGTTCTGTAATGCCATTCATTTGTCTCCTACTCATAGTGACCTTCTATAAAACAGAATGAAAAGATTGTGAATCCTGTGCCATCTTTTTCAATCTTTACTATGTTTGAGCACATTGTTGCAGCCACTGTGTCAATCTCTATGGTTTGTAGTGACCCGCTGCTTTATCACGCATAATGTCCTTTTCCAGGGATTGGTCCCTGCTGATGACTTATCCAAAGTACATGCGATGAAATCTCCCCAGCCTTGCTTCTAATGAGCATTTCAGTAGTCCTTCTTCCAAGATACTTGTGAATTTTCTGAATGTTTATGGTATATTCAGTATTCTTTGCAAGTACCGTAATTCAAATGTATCAAATCTCTTGTCTTCCTTATCCATTGTCCATCTTCCACACAAATAGGAGGCAGTTGAAAACAGCCATGGCTTGTTGGAGCAAGCACACCTTAGTCCTCAAGATGACATCCCTGCTCTTCAACACTTGAAAGAGGTCTTGTGCAGCAGATTTACCCAATGCAATAATATGTCACTTTATTTCTTGGCTGCTGCTTCCATGAGCATTGCTTGTGGATTCAAATTGTTCCCCTTTACACTGAGCTGTAATTCATACCGAAGGCTATGGTCTTTGATCCTCATCAGTAAGTGCTTCAAATCCTGTTGAATTTCAGAATGTAAAGTTGTGTTATCTGCATATCTCAGGTTGTTAATCCTTCCTTAGATTATCCTCAAGCTGCTCTTCTTTGCATAGTTCTGCTTCTCAGGTTCTTTGCTCAGCATACAGATTGAATAAATAGGCTGACAGGGTATATTCTTCATACATATATTTCCTGATTTTAAACCTTGAACTATCCCCTTCTTCTGTTAAACAACTATCTCTTGGTTTACTTAGAGTTTCTACTTGACGACAATTAGGTGTTCTGAAACGCACAATCTTCCCAATGTTCTTTGTAGTTTGTATAACCCACATAGTAGAATGCCTTTACTTAGTTAAGAAAACACAAGTGAACATCTTTCTGGTATTTTCTGCATTCAGCTAAGATCCATCTGACATCAGCTTCACCCCAAGTAATCTTCTGAATAATATGGCTTGAATTTCTGCCAGTTCCCTGTTACTGTATTGCTGGCTGCAACCATTGTTGAATAGTCTTCAGCCAAAATTTTATGTGCATGTGATATTAATGAAAATCTTCACAATGTTGTCTGTAGTTTTTATAACCCACATAATGATACTGATTAATACTTTCCAAATTCTATTGGGTCACTTTCCTTTGGACAAAAATAGGGATTTCATTCAGTCAGTTGGCCAGTTAACTGTTTTCCGTATTTCTTGGCATAGACACGTGGATAACTCCAGGTCAGCATCAGTTTGTTGAAGCTTTTCATTTGATATTCCATCTATACCTAAAGCCTTGTTTTTCACCAATGCCTTCAGTGCAGCATGGACTTCCCCCGCTCCCACTACCATGACTCGAATTTGACCTTGCAAGTCTGGCTAGACCAGAGGATGTACACTGGTACAGATAGGAACTGAAAATACAGGGAATCCAGGGTGATGATCCCTCCAGGACCAGTGGTGTGAGTGGTGAAACAGGGAGGGTAAAGGGAGAATGGGTAGGAAAGAGGGAACCGATTACAAGGAACTATATGTGACCTCCTCCCTGGGGGACAGACAACTGAAAAGTAGGTGAAGGGAGACGTCGGACAGGGTAAGATATGACAAAATACCAATTTATAAACTATCAAGGGCTCATGAGGGAGGGGGCAGCGGGGAGGGAGGGGAAAAATGAGAACCTAATGTCGGGGGTTTAAGTGGAGAGAAAATGTTTTGAGAATGATGTACAAATGCGCTTTACACAATTGATGTGTGTATGGATTGTGATAACAGTTGTATGAGCCCCTAATAAAATGTTTAAAAAAATAACATGTCTTCTTGATCATATGCTACCTCTTGAAGTGGTTGAATTTCGACCAATTCTTTTTGATATAGTGACTCCGCATAATCCTTTCAGGTTCTTTTTACACTTCCGATATTGTACATAGTTTGCCTTTCAATTCTTCAGGGTTTTATATCAAGGCTTGAATTTTTACTTCAATGCCTGCAGCTTGAGAAGTGCTAAGTAAGTTGTTCTGCTTTGCTTTTCTAACTTGAGGTCTCTGTACATTGTATTTCAATTTAATAATTTTATTTTTCTTCCAAATCTGCCATTAGGAATGGTCTGGTCTGTACTTTTACTTCATGAGTCTCTTCTGAGATCTTCTTTGGTCTAACTTTCCTATCTTTTTAATGACCTATTTTTTTTAGGTATAATATTCTTTTAAAACTTTTAAAAATAATTTTACTGGGGGCTTATACAACTCTTACTTATCACAGTCCATCCATCCATCCATCCATTGTGTCAATCACACTTGTACATTTGTTGCCATCATCATTCTCAAAACATTTGCTTTCTCCTTGAGCCCTTGGTATCAGCTCCTCATTTTCCCCCTCCCTGCCTGCCACCTCCTCCCTCATGAAGCCTTGATAATTTATAAATTATTATGATTTTGCATTGTCTTATACTGTCCGATGTCTCCCTTCACCCACTTTTCTGTTGTCCGTCCCCCAGTGAGGAGGTTATAGGTAGATCCTTTTAATCAGTTCCCCCTTTCCAACCCACCCTCCCTCTACCCTCTCGGTATCGCCACTCACACCACTGGTCCTGAAGGGATCATCCGCCCTGGATTCTCTGTGTTTCCAGTTCCTATCTGTACCAGTGTATATTCTCTGGTCTAGCCAGATTTGTAAGGTAGAATTGGGATTATGATAGTGGGGTGGATGGGTGGGAGGAAACATTTAAGAACTAACGGATAGTTGTATGTTTCATCATTGCTACACTGAATCCTGACTGGCTTATCTCCTCCCTGCGACCCTTCTGTAAGGAGATGTCCAGTTGCCTACAGATGGGCTTTGGGTCCCCAATCTGCACTCGTTTTAAATTTTTAGTAGTTTTATTGACATATAATTCACATGCCATGAAATTCAGTGGTTTAAATATATTAAAAAGAGGTGACCAGTCACCACCACAATCAATTTTAGAACATTTTCTTCCTTCTTGTACTCATTCTTAGTTCCCAATTTCCCCAACCTCCCCTGCCATAACCCTAAGAAGCTATTAAACTATTAATCTAATTACTGGCACTATAAATTTGCCTAGTCTGTATTTCATCTAAAGAAAATCATATCCCCCCAAACAAAATATCGTGAGCATCAGAAAGTCTCAAGTCAAAAGAAAGCAGAAAATAGTAAAAATTAGGGGAAAAATATCATTTTACAACAACTCTTGTCTTCAGTTGTTCATGTTCAGGGCCTCAAATCTAATCTTGATATGGTCTATAAATTCAGGTGGGATATACTCAACGAAATGTTTTGGCTCCAGTGGACTTGTTTTACTTTTTCTTTAGCCTCATACCAAACTTGATTATGAGCAACTGATGGTCTATTCCATAGTCAGCCCTTGACTTTTTCTGACTGATGATATTGAGCTTCCTACTGGTCTCTTAACACAGATCTAAGTGTATTGGACTCCTGTGTGTTCCATCTGGCAAGGTCCCCATGTATACTTGCCATTTATGTTGTTGAAAACTGTATTTACAATGAATAAGTCATGTGCCTTGCAAATTCTATTACATAATCTCCAGCTTAGTTTCTATCACTGAGGCCATATTTTCCAACTACTGGCTCTTCCTTTTTGTTTCCAACTCTCACATTTTAGTTGCCAGTAATTATTAATGCATCTTGATTGTATAATTGATCAATTTCATGCTGCAGAAGTTGGTAAAATTGTTTATTTTCTCCATCACTGGCTTTAGTGGTTGGTGCATAAATATGAATAATAGTCATGTGAACTGGTCTTCCTTGTAGATGTTTGGATATTATCCAACCATAAACAACATTGTATTTAAAGATAGATCCTGAAATGTTATTTTTGTAACACCATTCCTCTTGACTTAATCATTCTTGCTGTAGTAAACCTTCTGATTGAGTCAAAATGGCTAATACCAGCCCATCTGGACTTCTATGGACTCCATTTCATTTTTGACGACTTCCAAATGTCCTAGATTTATACTTCATTTGTTCCACTTTGAGATCATTACCGAGTATGTAAGTCGTTTCTTCTCATTTTGAGTGTGACACGTTAGCAAATGAAAGTCCTGAAAGGATTATTCCATCTATGTGAAAGCTTTATTCCTTTCACGTCCTTAAGGCCAACTCTTCTTTGAGGAGGCATCACTTCCCCAGTTTAATTTTGAGTGCCTTTCAATTTGAGGAGCTCATCTTACAGAACTAGATCAGACAATGTTCCACTGTTATTCATAAGGTTTTCAGTAGCTGGTATTTCAAAGTCGCCCACCCATTCTGTCTTCCTAGTCTTTGTCTGAGAGCTCCATTGAAACTTGTCTATCATAGATGACTGTACTGGTGTTTGAATTACTGATGGCATAGCTTACAGTATCACAGCAATATACAAGTCGTTACAGTACAACACACTGACAGATCAGTGGGAGGTAAAGCAGATTAGTCAGAATGAGTCATGGGCTTTCTGTCTCCGATATTTGCTCATATTTGTCTCACCTCATTCTGGAAAGATTATGATAATAATTGTGATCTTACCATGCTACATTGTTTTGTTAGCTGGATATTGGATACCATTTTCAGTTGGGCAAGTTCACTTCACTTCTCAATCCATTTCCCCTTCAGAAAAATGACAATGATAATATCTGTCTTTATCTCTTTTGCTTGGTGGTTGTAAGAATAAATGAAACATAGATTGAAACAATTTGAGCACAAATACATAAAGCTGAGGAAGTATGACTCCTCAGGAATCATTTATTATTTATTATTATTTATCAACACTAGTGTTCGCATTTTTGCAAGTCCCCCACTCCCCATAAAAATATGGACAATTCCCCCATCATCATCAAAGCTAAAGAAACATACCTTCATACAGACATCAGATTATCTATCTAATTATACTTATAAAAACCCAGTTCATTCATTCTTTTTTTTTGACTGGGTATCATTTACTTTATTGATGGTACTTAACAAGATTGGGCCCTACTAAGCTCCTCTACTTCTTCAGGGGGGTCTGGATGGAAACTCTAGATGATGGGATATTTTCCATGTGTTGGGTGATCCAGTTGGGGCAAAGATTACCCAGCAACGGAGAGCCTCTCTCTTCCACTGATGTTGTTGCTGGGCTCTTAGTCCTTGGAGGCCATGTGGTCCATTAGGTCCACCACTCTTTGAACAGTTAATTCTTATACAGAATGTGAGTGATACATTAATATATGCATTCCTGGCTCTCTACATCTACCCATTTATTCATTAATGTATTCAACAGACACTTTTCAACTACCTACTGTGTACCGGGTACAGGCTAGATGGAAACAAGAATAAAATGAATGATGTGTGTTTCCTGAGCTTATGGTCTTGTAAGGCAGACAACATATAACTGTTCAAAATTCATCTGCTGTAATGGGAGCTTGTCCGAATGTAATAGAACATTTAGGAGAAGTGTGGAACTTGAGATGTGGGAGAAGGTAGAAAGGAGTTCTGAAAGAGCGATGTACATGGTGAACTTTAAAGGATGAGTAACTAACTGTAGCTAACAAAGGAGCGGAAAAGAGTATTCCAGTCAGATAGAACAGCCTCACTGCAAGACTGCAGTGTTTTGGTGCATATGTCTGTCCACCTTTCGAAAATAGCCCATTTATACGGTGCTGTATCTCTACCCAAATTTGGAGGAACTTCATGGCCTTTCAGACCCTGAGGATTACATGAACTCTGAATACATTTCATGACTGTAACACTGAGCTAACGTAAGCTGATTTTGTTCTTTCATGGCTTTTCAAACTCCTAAAATCCAAGTTCTCTATCTTGAATGCTTTTTTTTTAGGGCACTCTTATGGTCCTGGGTGTTACTTTGGTTATAACAACTTTAGATAATTGCATATTTGTATTGAACATGAATTTAAATGCTTCTAATGAGTTTCTACATTTTGCCTGGGATAATTAGTCTATTACTAGAGAGTTGTATCCATCAACAAACAGGCTATTTTATCTATTTAAACCCCAGCAAGCATGTATAATTTCCTGATAGTAACAGACGTAGAAACCACTGGTCTATGTGATTTGGATAGTGAGCATTTATAAGCCTTTTTAAGACTGTGTAAATAACTTTGTGATACTAATTGTAGCCAATTACTTCCGAAACTTTCTAGGATTTCCTTTTCCACTGTCTCCGGCTACTAGAGGTCTTTCAATTGTATACATATGAACTACTTCTTTTGGCTTTTAAGAGTCTTCCTAGACCATTTGCAGAGCATCACACCACAACCTGTGTTTTCCTCAACTAAATAACAGTTTAGCCACCAAAGTAATGTCTGAACACAATCCTAGTACAGTAATGTTCACCTGAAATATTGTGTAATTAACAGGGATCCATGAGGACTCATCCCACTGACTTAAGTTTAGTGTTAAGGCCTATAGATGCAGTTACTTTTGAGATACAGAAAATGAATGTTTTAAAAATGTGATTCTATACCCAGGGTTGATAAATCTATAGGGACAGAAAGTAAAATAAGGGTTTTGGGGGCTTGGGTGGTATGCTTGTGGTGGTGGGGTAAAAGGGAGACGATGTCAAGGAGTCCATGTAGAAAAAGAATGTTTGGAAACTGATTGTGGTGGTAATTATACAATTCTACTTGATGTGATTGAACTCTGGAAAGACATGATATATGTATTAAATCCCAATGAACAATAAACTTAAAAAAATTGAAATTTGGGAACAGGAAACAAATGTTATCTGTATATAATTGACAGTCCATACTGTAAAGCATAGTTATGTTTAATCATATATTTTTATCTTTGTGTGGGGCTTCATTAAAAGGGGGCAGGGCACCTAAGCTGAACTGTACATGGGGATAGCTGACAAAACATGGGTCAGCATTGACATAACGCCTACCTTATGACTAACTTTAGTTTTTGAATGCAGCCATTCATGATTATGAAGGATATGCACTTCATAAGAGTATGTATTGAAAGATGTACAATGAGTAAGGAAGACAAAAGATAAATTGATGCATTTGAATTATAGTGTTGATGAAGAATATTGAATGTACCCATGCACTTTTAAAAATACAACCAGAATGCTCCTTGCAAATGAGAATGGGAAGACTTCAGATATAATATTAAGCAAGACCAGTCCCTGGAAAAGGAAATTATGCTTGGCAAAATAGAGAGTCATCCAAAAAGAGCAAGCCTCTCAAGGATATGGATTGGCATAGTGGCTGCAACAATGTGCAGAAACATAGCAGTGGATGTGAGGATGGTATAGGACCAGGAAGTGTTTCACTGTCTTGTACATGGGGTCACAATGACTCCGAATTGACTCTATAGCACCGAATAACAACAATATTCTATAAAAAATGTACTATGACATACAGTCATGTATCTAGAGATTCAGCAAACATTTGTATTTTCCATTTTGTGTTCATACTTTTAAGAATATAGATCAAGTTCACTAGTTAAATTTTACTTTGTGCTCTCCCCTCCCCCCCACTATAAAGTATATTCTCTTCTCCACAGAGGAACTATTATCCTGAAGTTAGTGTATGTCATTTCCATCTACGTGTCTATACATATGCATGCATTTAGAAGCATTATGTTTGGCATATTATTAATGTTTACAGAATTTATATCATTTTGTATCATTAAGCGATTTGCATTTTTACTCATGTTTTAGATTTACTTATATTTATCTAATACTTATTCATTATAATAACTGCAGAAAATTTCATTTTAGGGTCACTATTTCTCAAAAAGCTACTTTGTTGTTGGAATTTTAAAAGTTGCTTCTTATTTTCAATAGTACAGAAAATACTCCAATGCACATCATTGTACACATCACCTTGTGTGTACGTCTAAATTTTTTCTCAACAAGTGGCATTTCTAAGTTGTAGACTTTTCTGCATATATTTAAAAATTTATCTCTAAAATTTTTGTACCACTTTATATTATATTCTTGTTTCTCCGCATCCTCCCGTACTTGATATTGTCAGAGTTAAACATTTTGCCCAGTTTGTGGGTAGGAAATGATCTCTTACTGTGTTTTCATATGCATTTTCTTCACCAGCTAGTGAGCTCTAATATTTTTTCATGTGTTTACTGGTTCCCTCTTCTTTGAATTGCCTTTTCATATAATGTGTCTATTATTCCATTTTTTAAATATTTGACCCCCAAAGATATATATTTGTTGTACAATTCCCCATCACTGGATTTGACTCACGAGAGTCACCTAGAGGGTGTCTTTCCACCTTCCCTGTTTACTATCAGTAGGTGTAGGCCTTGTTGTAGATCATAGCTAATGCCCCAGGAAGGTGATGTATACCTGGAAATTGACCTCCTTGTTCCAGTTCAGGTTACTCATTAGCTTTGCCATCTTGGCATGCTACAGCTTTGAGCCTATGGTAAGCTCCTTCAGGATCAGCTCCTTCAACTCTTTGCTCAGGGTGTTCTTGTTACCCCCTTTGCCAGAGTATTGGTGGAAGACTGACAGCCTGTGCCAAGGGTATGCTGTAGCTAAGATCTTGAAGCATAAGATTGCTGCAAAGTGAGAAGGGAGTGGCCGATGGGATTTGTTAGTCTTTATTATTGGTTCGAAGGAGATTATTTTAGATACAAATTTCTTGTAGATTATATGCTGCCTTTAAATATACAATACAGGTATAAGGCATCATCAGAACAAAAAATCTTACCATAGTGAATGATGGGGGGAGTGCGGAGTGGAGATCCAAAGCCCATTAGTAGGCCACTG
>NW_022103917.1:14497092-14505185 GCF_000313985.2 Echinops telfairi
ATGATGTACAAATGCGCTTTACACAATTGATGTGTGTATGGATTGTGATAACAGTTGTATGAGCCCCTAATAAAATGTTTTTAAAAAAAAATAAAGCAGCAAGGAAATACAATATGGAATTGTTCTCATTAAACTATAGGAAAGCAATTTGAATTAAGATACCAAAATATATTGATATGACGAGTAATCTAAGCCTGGAAGGTTGCCCGCAAATCCATAGGAGTTGCCATCACTAAAATGGAACTTCAGTAGACCAGTACATAAACTAAGTAAATAATTCAATATAAGTTCTTTATGCATAAAGTGTAAAAAAGGTTATTTCCTAGGGAATCTAAGTGTTAATGCCTTTACTTATCAATAACAGTATGCCTTGGATAAATCATTTTACCCGTCTTCCTTTTTAGCTCTAAAACCTGTATGGCGAAAGAAAGAATTATTTGTCTGAATTCTATTTATTCCAAATGTTCATCATATCATTGTAAATGAGGGTGCGTGCAAAGTAGAGACCCAAAGCCCATCTGTATGCAACTGAACACCCCCTTACAGAAGGGTCATGGGGAGGAGATGAGCCAGTCAGGTTGCAGGGTAGCAATGATGAAACATACAACTTTCCTCGACTTCTTAAATGCTTCCTCCCCCCACTGTCATGATCCCAATTCTACCTTAAAAATCTGGCTAGACCAGATGATGTACACTGGTACAGATAGGAACTGGAAACACAGGGACTTCAGGACAAATGACCCCTTCAGGACCTGTGGTGAGAGTAGTGATACCGGGAGGGTGGAGGGAAGGTGGGGTAGAAAGGGGGAACCGATTACAAGGATCTACATATAACTTCCTCCCTGGGGGATGGACAAATATAATGGACAAAATAATAATAATTGATAAATGATCAAGGCTTCATGAGGGAGGGGAGAGTGGGGAGGGAGGGGGGAAAATGAGGAGCTGATATCAAGGGCTCAAGTAGAAAGCTAATGTTTTGAGAATGATAATGGCAACAAAGGTACAAGTGTGATTCACACAATGGATGTACGTATGGATTGTGATAAGAATTGTACAAGCCCCCAATAAAATGATTTTTAAAAAAGAATTTCACCAACTTTAGATTATTTAGATTTTCTTAGGAATTTAATTAGTATTTCTTGAAGGATATCTGGTACATATCTGTAATCCCATTAGACCCTTGAAAGACTGGTAATGTAGCAAAACAATTCATGTAGATGCTATTGGAAGCATCTACTTTGAGAAAACAATGAATGAAACAGACAACTTGTAGATCAGAATGGGGAGAGGGAGAGGGAGGGAAGATGATGAGGTATGTTTTGAGGGGAAACTTTGAGGATTATTAGATTACACCATAGCCATAATTTAGTGACCCGTGTCCTGAAATGTCAGAAGAATTGCATTTACTTTGATACAGAACAGAAGGTATAATATTGTGGGTGTGAACTTATCAGATATGTGAACCTTGGTCAACAATATCTAACTTGCATACAACTTCCCTTTGCATTTAAGTATGACCTGTACCATGACTCTTTTTCTCTATTGCCACATCACTGATTTTGGTCTCTGCATCTATGTGACTACCACCTCTGATTTGCAGTCAAAACCACTACATGCCCTCCAAAATGGAATGATAGGCCCAGGCATAGAATCTAGAATTATAATGCATCATATAAGGAATTAGGGTTAGAAGGGCCATAATAATATTCAGCAAGTGACTCACTATACATAACATTTTGTTGTAACCAACTGGGGCTTAGGCTTTTTTTTTATTATAAATATAACATTTTCCCAATGATAACCATTATCTTCCTTGTTAATTTCTCTTATCACATTTTTAATGCATGCATAATGATTTAAAACCAAACAACTCTCTACCACCAAGTAAATTCCAACTCATATTAATGCTCTAAGACAGTGTAGATCTGCTTCTGTGAGTTTCCAAGACTGTAAATCATTATGGAACCAGAAAGCTTCATCTTTTTTCTGCAGAGTGGCTGGTGGGTCCAAATTCTGACTTTGCAGCAAGTAGCCCAATGTGTAATGTACGCCGCTACTCAGGCTCCTTCTGTCATACAGCCAATGCTGACTCATAGCGACCCCCTGTGGGTTTCCAAGACTGTCACTGTTTACTGGAGTAAAAAGCCCAGTCTTTCTCCAATAGGAGCTCCTAGTGATTTCGAACTGCTAACCATGTGGATTGTTGACAAGCCTCCTCTAACTAAAGACAACGAAAAACCTTCATATTTTATATCACACACTATGGCCAGTGGTGATAAGAAGGGTGTAAGCAGTATGGTAAGAGGAATATAAAATTAGTAGTTTCATCTGTGATTCTGCAGAGTGAGAAAAAAATATACACAGCTCAGTAAGATGAAAGAGACTGAAAATGCTATAGAATATAGAAGTAATTATGTTATAAAGTTATTCCTAGAAGGCGTTTTCAGGTCTTGCTAGGGTATCTGAATTGTCCTACTCAATACCCTTTCAGCTGCATTATCACATCTCTCTGTGAGCTTTGCAGCTATTCCAGATTTTGAAATTTCTTTCCAAAGTTATATATGCTTTTCACTCTCAGTTGATTGTGGCTTAGTGCTCAATTTTATTTATTTATCCTAGCTTTATGGATAAAAATTGAAACCTGCTTTCCTATTAGTTCAATAGACCAGAAGCATTATCTAACTTATTCTCATTTACAACTCGCCTACCTATATCTTCTCTGTTATACCGGAAATGATGGTCACTTGTGGTTTATTGACTTTGCAAAGGAATTCAACTGTGTAAATCATAGTAAACATCGAGAGTGGGAATTCCAGAACACTTCATTGTGCTCATTTGGATTGTGTACATACATCAAGTGGTAGTTGTGCAAATAGAACAAGGAAATACTGCATGTTCTAAAATCAGAAAAGGTATGATTTGGGGTTGTATCCTTTCACCATATCATTTATCCTGTATGCTAAAAAAATCACCTGAGAAGCTGAACTACATGAAGAATGATGGCATCAGATTGAAATCTGAGTAACAACCTGCTATATACAGATGACACAGCCTTGCTTGCTAAAAGCCAATAGGACTTATAGCACTTGCTGATGAAATTAGACTACAGCCTCTGGTATGTTTTGAAGCTCAATGTAAAGAAGACCAAAATCCTTACAACTGGATCAATAGACAATATCATGATAAACAAAGGAAGAAAAAAAGTCCTTGAGAATTTAATTTGCTTGGCTCCACAGGCAATGCTCATGGAAGTTGCAGTAAAAAAAATCAGAAGATTTCAGGCAAATCTGTTGCACAAGATCTCTTTAAAGTGTTGAAGAGCAAGTATGTCACTTTGAAGACTAATCTGTGCCTGACCCAAGCCACTGAATTTTCAGTAGCTTCACATGCATGTGAAAGAGGGAGATAAGTAAGGAAGACCACAAAAAGAATTGGTACATTTGAATTATGGTGTTGGCAAAGAATATCGAAAATACTGTGGACTGCCAGAAGAACAAACAAATCTGTCTTGGAAGAAGTATAACCAGAATTCTCCTTAGAAGCAAGGATGCTTCATGGACTTTGAGAATATTTTCAGGAGGGCCCAGTCCCTGGAAACAGACATCATGCTTGATAAGCCAAAAAAAAAAGGGAAGACCCTCTGACAGCGGTTCTCAACCTATTAGTTGTGACCCCTTTTGGGGGTTGAATGATCCTTTCACAGGGGTCACCCGATTCATAACTAGCAAAATGACAGTTATGAAGTAGCAACAAAAATAATTTGGGGGTCACCACAACATGAGGAACTGTATTAAAGGGTTGTAGCATTGGGAAGGTTGAGAACCACTGCTCTATGAGAAGGAGCGACACAGTGGCTGCAACAGTGGGCTTACATATAACAATAATTGTGAGCATTGTGCTGGACTGGACCTTTTTCTAATGGGATTGTTATGAGTGGGAACCAATTCAACAGCACCTAAGAAGAACACCCTCTTTAAAAAACAAAACAAACCAAAAGTAGTTGAGGGAGACTGGGGGCAACAAATGTTTCTTGGAAAATGAGTAAGTCAAAGCTTTTACTTAGGGACCTGATCGAATATCTTTCCTGTATTTGAGCAAAGTGTTCTATTGCTTTCTGTCATGTATATACATATATATATATATATAATTTTATATTTTATAGACTTTGTTTATTGCATGTATATATTACTAGAATATGAGCTCCACAAGGGCATGGATTGTTTTCTTTTAACTGTTGTATTCCCAGGGCCTACCAGGTTTATTGCTCAATAACTATCTATTGGTTGAATGAGAGGCAACTTTTCCAAAGCTCAGTATTAGCTAGGGAAACTACAAGGAAGGAAGAGTAAATGAGAGAGAACTCTTTTTTTTTTACTGAGCATTTTGTTATGTCATATTCTTTGTTGATTATATTTTACATGGATTATCTCATTCAAGTATCACAAAAGCCCTGTGATGTTGTTGAGTGCCTTTGAGACAATTCCAACTCAGCAACCCCATGTAACAGAGTAGAACTGCTACATAGGTTTTTCATAGCTGTAATCTTTTTTTAAAACAAAAACTTTTATTAATAATTGAGTGAAAATGTACATAGTAGATCATCAGCAATTCATATGCATTTTGCTCCATTATATTGTTTGCAATCCCCTTAATGGTATATCATTTATTTCTCCCACTTCCTCTATGATTCCTGTTTCTGTTTTTCCTTTCCTAACTCTTCAGGAGTTAATCCTTGGGCAAGTGCTGTCCTTTTGACTGAAATATTTCATTATTCTAAGGCATGTGTTTCTTACAAATATTTTTTGTTCCTTTTATAGTCCTGTCTAATGTTTGACTGAAAATTGATTCACAAGGTGAGTTCATTTCCAGACCTGAAGGGTGACGAAAGATCATGGTCTTGGGAGTTCCACCATTCTCTATATGACTTGTGATTGACTGTCATCTTTATGGAAGCTTTATCCTATGGAAACTCTGGATGGGTTCTGTCAACCTTATGATTAGCAGCCAAGTGCTTAACTGTTAGAATCACCAGGACTCCTTTTCGAAGTAGCTAATATCTTCATTTACAGACAATTTAATTAGTATTCAGGGAATTAATTATCTTGCCCAAAGTTTCCCAGTCAATAAATGTCAGGGCTATGTTGTTGTTATGCTAGACTGTATTGACTCCAAAGCCCGTGCTGTTCTACTGCACCTTTCTGATATTCCAGGAAGACCAGGGAAACATTTATCTATAATAAAACCTGCTGCCACTGCAGGACTCAAAAGAAACCTTATGTTCCCCTGTTGGGCTGTATGTGGCCACCTTATTTTCAATTAATTATTTTATTAGGGGCTCTTACATCTCTTAGAACATTCCATATGTCAATTTTATCGAGCATATTTGTATATATGTTGCCATTATAATTTCCAATACATTTTTCTCCTTGAGCCCTTGGTATAAGATCCTATTTTTGTCTCCCTCCCTCCCCCACTCTCCTACCCTCATGATTCCTTGATTAGTTGTATATTGTTATTGTTATTTCGTATATAACACTGTTGCCTCCCTTCTCCCACATTTCTGTTATTCTTCCCCTTTGGGGGGCTTATATATTCAACGTTGTGTTGGGTCCCCCTTTCTCCCACTTCCCCCTCCCTGACCATCCCCCTACTCTTAGGATATTGCTACTCCTACTTCTGTACCTGACGGGTTTATCTGTCCTAAATTCCATGTGTATGTGGCCACCTTTGTAAAGTGAACCTTTCTTTCTTTTTTAAAAAAAATATTAAATAGTTTTATTGGGGGCTCTTACATCTCATCACAATCCATACATTCATCCGTTGTGTCAAGCACATTTGTACATATGTTGGCATTTTCATTTTCAAAGCATTTTCTTTCCACTTGAGCCCTTGGTATCAGCTCCTCATTTTTCCCCCTCCCTCCCTTGCCCTCATGAACCCTTGATAAGTTATAGATTATTATTTCCATATCTTACATCGTCCTCTGTCATCCTTCACCCACGCTTCTGTTGTTCTTCTCCCTGGGAGGGGGTTATATGTCAATCTTTGTGATCCTTTCTCTCCCCCACCTTCCCCTAATGTTCCTGGTATCTCTATTTTCATTGTTGACCATGAGGGGTTTATCTATCCTGGATTCCCTGTGTTGAGAGCTCTTTATCTGTAGCAGTGTGCATGTCTGGTCTAATCCTATCTGTAAGGTAGAATTGAGGTCATAATAGTGGTGACGGAGAGGAAGCATTAAAGAACTAGAGTATAGTTGTGTGTTTCATTGATGCTATACTGCACCCTGGTGCAAGGACTTCAAAGAAAGGGAAACGTGTTAGATGGCACCTGTAGAGAGGATATGAATCCCCAACTGCTCCCAGGCATACTTTTGTTAGTAGACTGAGGTCTAATCCTGGCTCTCCCATTAATTAGCTGTGACTTCCACTCTCAATGGAGCTCTGGTGGCATAGTGATTATGTATTGTGCTACTAACTGCAATGTCAACACTTTGAACCACCAGCCACTCTGTCTGAGAAAAACGAGGCTTTCTACTCGTGCAAAGAGTCTCAGCAACCCACAAGGGACAATACTACTCCATCCTGTAGGGTAGACATGAGTTGGAATTGACTCAATGGATATGACTTTGATTTTTTTTTTTAGTTCCCTCTTAATCTTTTAGGGTTTCTCAGCTAAATGTAGAAGGGAAGGTCTTCAGGAACTCAAATGTCTTCCCAATTTAAGCATTCATCCTTGTTGAAAGTTCCCTCCTTCATAAAATAATAATAATAACTAACCAATCATTTTGTAACCACCCTACAAATGTCCACCAATTATTTTCTATACTTCACAGTGGCCAAGCGCTGAATAGCTTCTTCTTTCAATTCACAGAGCTTATGCAACAAAATACATGCCTGCATTAATATTCACATTAGCTTTTTGTTTAATTATTGGAAAGTATATGGCCTGATCAACTTCTCTGGAACATAGCTGTAGGACTGTTGACAACTGAGTACGATTAAGTCACATGTAGTTGGGAGAGGCAGTGTGTTTTATTTATTTATTCCTTCAGTAGATATTAATCTAGTACCCTTTATTTATCAGACATTGTGCTAGGTATAAGAACACTAAATTTGAAGTCAAGAGAGCAGTTTAACCTCTTATGAGCTACAATGGGCAAATTAACCTCTTAAGTTCTAGTTCTTCTCCTGGATCCAATCTTCCGAATTATAAAGATTAAATATAAAATGTCTTTATAAATATGAAATGATATGAAATGCCTTCCTAACCTGTTACTCACATCCAAGCCCACTGCCATGGTGTCAACTCCACTTTGCCTCCTTTCTAAAATGTGAATTGTGATTTAATGTTGATAGTTCATTCTTAGACCACAAATAAAGAAATTTAGTTAATGAAGTCATTTTGGTTCTTTGACAAGATAAAATAGTCATGTAGGCTCCATTGAGAGATTTTAGAATAAAAACTCTTGAACATGAAATCCAAGTGAATGATTTACTTTACATGTCTTAGTAACTCTGTGGTAATTTGGAGGTAGAAATCATGATCTGTTAATGATAAACATTGTATTTTGGCACTGCTTGATGGTTTGGAAAGTTTTCTTTTATATAAATCCTTGTGATATATTGTAGGATCCCTAGTAGCATAGTGAGTTACTTGTTGGGCTACTAACTTCAAGATCAGCAGTTTGAAACTACTAGTCACTTCGTGGAAGAAAGAGAAGGCTTTCTACTCCCATAAAAGCTACAGTTTTGGAAACCTGCAGGTTGAGTTCTGCCCTGCATATAGGAACACTGAATTGGAATCAACTCAATAGCAGTGAGTTGTTTTAGCGATGTATTGTTATTATTTAGTATTCTACAGTCCATTCCTTGTTCTTCTTTGTCATAGGAATCTATAGGTGTACTTATGCAATTACTTAGTTCCTATTTACTTAGTTTTTGTTTTTTTTTAATCAATTTATTGGGGCTCATACAATTCATCACAATGCATAGAACAATTGTATAAAACACATCTATACATTTGTTGCCCTCATTATTCCCAAAATTCGCTTGCCTCTTGGGTTCCCGGAATCAGCTCATTTTCCTTTT
>NW_022103917.1:14506264-14509019 GCF_000313985.2 Echinops telfairi
CGTGCAATGGAGCGGCAGGTAAGCAGAGCAAGGAGGTCCCAAGGGAAGACAAACGATGGACGCTGGGGCCAAGACGTTACTTAGTTTTATTCTTTCTACATATGATGTTAAATTTATTGTATTACATTTAAGACACTTTCTCAATAAGTCAAAAATGGCAACTCCCTACTCATTCACACAATATTGTTAGGGTTTGAATGACACACAATAGCATATGATATGCTCAGGGTTGGACCCTGGTGGTATAGTGGTTATATATTGGGCTGCAATATGCAAGGTTTATAGTTCAAAACTACCAGCCACAAGATGGAAGGTGGAAAGAAGACAGAGCTTTCTATTCTCATAAAGAGTTACAATCTCAGAAACTCATGTATGCAGTCTTATCCTGTCCTATAGGGTTGCTATGAGTGAGCATCTATTCTATTGCAGTGAGTTTTGAGTTTTGATGCTGTGAATGTAAGGGGTGTCATTCTCAGCCTTCATTTGGGTTTCAGTAATTTCTCTCGGTTTACATTGCCCTTGCTGAATCCCTACCAGGCCTCTCACACCCTCCTTGCCATTAATTTTGGATCACTTGTTGCTCCCTTGTACCTGGGTTGATCAATACCACCTCCTTTCCCCAGCCTCTCCCTCTCCCATGTCCCCCTGGAACCATTGGTCCCATTGTTTTCTCCTCCAGACTGTTCATCCAGCCCATCTTATCTAGATAGCCCTGAAGAGATAATAATATGCACCAAATATCAAGGCATAGCAAGACAAAGTGATAAAAGAGATCATACCGATGACAACATAAAAGAAAACCAATGACCCAGAAAAGAATAAATTAATTTTTAAAAAAGAAAAAATTTAAGAAAGAAAGAAAAACCTGTAAATGGATCAAGGTCTGATTTTTGACCTCTAGGTATGTCCTCCAGTCAAGTCCGATGGAATGCCACACTCTGGCCCTAAAGTCTATCCTTTGCACTCCCTTGGGAGCTCCTTGCTCTGTTCCCCCAGTTGCTCTGCCGGACACCTTTAGTGTTTTGCCTCGGTGTCGCGGGGAGTCAGACCAAGCCAATCCCGACACTGAGTTTCCAATGTTGTCCCCTGTAGGGCCATGGGTCAGCAAGGGTCGTTGTGTCTTATAGTGGGATCAGCCATATGGTGAACTCTGCGCATTGGCTATTCTGAGCAGGGATATCGTCCTCCAGGCCTGTTGGGCCAAGATGTGCTCCACTCTCTCTTTCTCCCCATTTATTTGTTCCCGCCTACTCTGATCAGACATGTCCTTCTCCCGTAGCTGCAGATTCAGTGTGGTCCTCTAAAGTAAATTATTCTTGGGGGAGAGGCATTTGTCCATGTAGCTGGTATTGGGCCTGAGCCCTCAGGCCCCTCCACTGGCTTCCCTCTCAGTGTTCTCAAGCCACCCGTTAAAATCCTCATTTTACCTCTTTTACATCATCATGTTTTATACTCACTTTAGTACTCTATATTTTAGAGGAAGTTTCAGAGTCTTTTCTGACATCCATTTTGATCTTCTTAAAAAAATCATTTTAATAGGGTCTCGTACAATTCTTATCACAATCCATACATACAACAATGGTATCAAGCAAATTTGTACCTTTGTTGCCATCATCATTATCAAAATATTTGCTTTCTACTTGAGCCCTTGATATCAGCTCCTCATTTTCCCCCTCCCTCCCCAGTCCCCCTTCCCTCATGAACCCTTGAAAATTTATAAATTATTTTGTCAGATCTTTTCTCTCTTTTAATGATATTTTGCTTTTTTTTTCATATATGATATATTTGATACCATCCCACAACTCATCTGGTCATCAGTCATAAGTGTGCAATGTGCCAAATCCCTTTTTTAGATGATATCTAAATTCAGGTATGATATACAAAGGCCCTCATGACATTTAAATTTTTTTCAGCTTCAGCTTGAACTTGCATGTGAGCAACTGATGATCTGCTCCTTCATCATTCCCTGACCTTGTTCTTACTTTGAGCTTCTCTATTCTTTCTTTGAATTTTATTCCCATGTATTATTCCTTCTGGCAAGTTCCATATATATAGTCATTTATGTAGTTGCAAAATGTGTTTCCAGTGAATAAGTGTTTGTCTTGCAAAGTTCTATTATGCAATCTCCAGCATCATTTCTAAAACCAATTCCATATTTTTGAACTACTGATACTTCTTCCTAATTGCCAACATTTATATTCCAAACACCAGTGATTATCAGTGCATCTATATTGCATGTTTGATCAATTCCAGGTGCAGACGTTCGTAAAAATATTCAATTACTTCATCTTCCACGTTAATGATTTGTGCATAAATTTGAATAATATTCATATTAACTGGTTTTCTTTATAGGTGTATGAGTTTTACCCTGTCAGAATAGCTCTTGAAATGTCCTTTTTGACAATGAATGTGATATTGTTTCTCTTCTTTTTGTCATTCCAAGCATAGACTGTGCGATTGGGAATATCAGTCCATTTCAGCTTACTAATGGCTAGGATATATATCTTAAAGCAATCCATTTCACTTGAGCATGATGCAAATTGAGAGGAAACAGCTGCAAGCATCTATTAATAATTGAAATGTTGAATGTTCGAAGCATGAATGTAGAGAGGGGTAGGTTAAACATTTTTTTTTTAATTAATCAATTTATTGGGGCTCATACAATTTATCACAATACATAGATCAATTGTGTAAAGCACATCTATACATTTGTTGCCCTCATCATTCCCAAAATTCTCTTGCCTCCTGGGTTCCC
>NW_022103917.1:14512389-14519916 GCF_000313985.2 Echinops telfairi
TGCAGATATATTAATATGTGAATAAAATTGGGGATGGCTTTGACAGCACAGTACCAAAGTGGCACATAAGAACTTGGCAACGATGGCAGCAGCACCGGCAAGCTAACAAACAAAAAAGCCACTGACATACAACATTTAAAGGAAGAGAAAAAATGAAAAAAACAAAACAAATAGGCTGGAAAAAAAAAGCCTGTTAGTAGTTCAAGGTCTGTTTGTTGACATTTAGGAGCGTTTTCCAGACGAGTCTAATGGGGTGCCACGTCTCTTGGGACCTCCTTGCTCTGCTTCCCTGCCACTCCATTGCACACCCCCAGCGTTTTGCCTCAGTGTGATGGGGTCAGCTCAGTCACCCATTCCACACTGTGTCTCCACTGCTGTCCTGTGCAGGGCCATGGGTCAGTACAGGATGTCGCATCTCACTGTGGGGGCAGCTATATGGTCCTCTCTGTACACTGGGCCCTCCGAGCTGGGCTATCGTCCTCAGAGCTTGGTGCGCCCAGAGATAATTTTTAAGATGAAAAGGATTAGAAAGATGAAGAAATGTAATTGTATCAAAACATATTCTAGAAAACCACATATTGGTAAATCTACTTATAAATAATTTAAAAGAAACAACAATAAAATTCAGAAACTCTTCCAGTCAAATTCTTTAATTTTAGTATTATAGATCCCACATATAAAATATTTGTATCAAATATTTACAACACCAGTATCTTTATATTTTAGACAGTCTAGAAACTGTAGAAATGCCCCATAAATGATGTCAGCCATGCTCTACTTCATTATTTATGAGTTAAAAATATATGCACCATGGCATAACTGACTCCATCCTTGTAGAAATGAACAGAATTTTAACACAGAAAAAGTATTTGTGCTCTTGTTTTTGATTTTTTAAATTCTACCTTCTCTTGTGTTAGTTAATGTTCAGTTTTGGTGGATTGCAAACAAATAACAGTCTACTTGAAAGAAGTTTTTTGTTCATAACTCTCTGTTTATTGCTGGTTTCCTCATTTCCTGTCTAGGAAATCATTTCTAAATAATTAACTAGGCAATGACAAACCGAGAGAACGGATTAGTTCTTCATGACTCTTAGTAATTCCTAAAAATATTATTTTCTTGTTGACTAAGAGACTTAATGAGTAGTCTGGTCCCTGGAGTGGCAGTATGAGACCCAACTCTGCCTCTGCTTTTCTGCAAAACATTTGTGTTAGGCTGGGTTATCTAGGGAAGACATATATATGTATGTATATGAATATATATTTTTTTCCTCAAGAAAATGACCCACAAGCCCATGGATCAAATGTTCTGCCAAGGCTGATAAACCAGGAAGCAGGAAAATTAACGGGAACTAGTATGCCTACAGGCTGGTGGAGGTAGAGGCAGATGAATTCAAGATCAGCAGGCAATATGACAGGCCACTGATAGCTCCTAGGGTTGGCAGTCAAGGGGATTGAGACCATTCTGAAGAAGTAGGCTAGCTTCCACACAGTGTCAACTTATATATAAGTAGGCCACACTCACACAGAAACTCCCTTCCCATTACATCAGGGATGTAACCTGAGTCCCGAGTTGCACTCCACCCTAATTTTCCCACAACTGCTTGGCTGATCACAGAAGATCCCATCATGAAGTTGATTAAATCATGTTAGAGTACATCATTGGAGAATCTGGCCCAGCCAAGTTGACATAAAACCTATCATAAAATTAGATAAGTCACATATCCTCTCTGAGATTTAGGGATCATGAGAACTATATTGCTTCTGGCCCAAACCATGATTAAAGAGGACATGAAATAAAGGAAGACCCTCAGCAAGATATTGGGTTGTTGCGAGTTAGAATTAACTCAATGGCAGTGAGTTTGTTTGTTTGTCTCAGCAAAATGGGTTAACACAGTGGTTATAACAGTAGGCTCGAACCGGGCAATATTTTATTTAGTTGTACATAAGATCACTATGAATCAGAACTAACTCAATAGCACCTAACAGCAATTTGTTATGTGTATTTTCATGCCTACTCTGCTTACCCCAAAGATAGTTGTGAAGCAGATGTGAAAGAGAGTCTCTGAATATGTTATTTTTGTTGTTAAAAAGTGAGACATCTATTTATTGATAGTAGTCCATAAGTGTTTCTTCTTTTGAAACTTTTCAAATATAATTGCATCTTTTATATCAGCCCCAGCTTTTCACTGAATCCAAAGAGATAGTACACTCTATGACATAGTTTGTCCCTATGCTGAAGACAGAACAACTTTTTTTTTTAATGTAACTTGGTAAAGGATATCTGGGAAGCAGCAACAAATATATTGCTATTTTTAGCCAAATCACTTTGTTGACCACAAAGCAGAAAAGCAGCAATCTCAGATGGAAGAATGGTAGTCATTATCCAAAGGTCAGACTTGATAAACAGACTCTGCTAGTTCTTCCTCTAACTCCCATATGTCTGGAAGGGCACGTGGGTGTCAGGGGGAGCCAGGAATCTCACTGCCTCAAAGGTATTTATTAAGTGTTTTTCTGCAAATAGAATTGTTATATTCTGTATAGTATGGCCTAGTCCCTGTCTTCAAGGGGTTTTAGTTGATGGAAGGAAGACAGCAGCAGGGACTTCAGGCTGAGTCCACATATGTCTTTTTGCCTGGCTCAAAATAAACATTCCATAAATATCACTTGGATGATTGCGTGAGTGAGTAGATGTGCAGATGAGAAATGAATGGATAATGAACTTCTTTGAATAGTAATTTCTTGGAATCACTATTTGGTAAAGCAACAGAGATAATGTTAAAACATTTAGCAATTTGACTTAAAAGTTTAGCATCTACCTCTACTAAAATTTTAAATTTTTGAAATTCAGACACCGGACTGCGATACACTGATTTTATATTATTTTTACATTTTTATATAAAACATATTTATGTATTTTATATAAAACATTTTATATAACACATATCTTATATATTTTATATAAAATATAAATTATATTTATATTTTTATATAAAACAAAATCAAAACCTAACATTAAGAGTGCTATTTCATTTACATGAAGTTATACTCCATCAAATTAATATATTGTGATGCTGCATGCTATCTCTAATAATTTATCATTTTATATATCTATATATACATAGATAGATATAGATAGATAGATATTACAGTACCATGAAGTCAACTCTGACTTATGGTAACCCCATGCATATCAGAGTAAAACTGAGCTCCCTAGAGTTTTCTTGCCTGTGATTTTTACAGGAACAGATTCCTAGACCTTTCTTCCATGGCACTGTTGGGTAGGTTTGACCCACAACCTTCCAATTAGCAATGGAGTGCACATTTTGCACCACTCCAGAGCTTTATATATTAACATAATAAATTCTATTCAGATATTTTTATTTCCTATGAAAATATCTTAGAGGTAACATTTGCAATTTTTTTTTGCCTTCCATTGAAGGTAAACTATGTATCCGTGAAAACATTTATTCCAATACAAAACCCTGCAGGTGTGTCCATATGTTTCAAGTGGAAAGATGTTTAGCCATATGGTCTCAGTTCCAGCTCCTCTACACATTCATGCTCTTATGTTGGGCAAATCACTGGAGCTACCCTGAGCTGCACTTGTCTCATCTCTACACCATTGGCATTAATCCCTTTCCATATAATAGGAATGTTTTGCTTTTGTTAATCTTTAAAGCTCTATAGTAATGTCAGCTATTGTGAGGACAGCAGTCAGAAAAAAATGTGCCAGTGTGTCAAGACTGGTTTCTGGCATTCTTATGCAGAGTGCTGTCTCTGAATCTTGGCCACTACATTGAGGACATTCGGCTTAAAGACAGTGATGTAAGATTCCACAAAGTTACCAATAAGCAAAATAACTTAACTGGCAGCTGAGCAGCTTGTAAGGGGAAACTTCAGGCTCCATTTAGATAGTACTATTCTTTTTGGAGTCTTCTCTTTTGCTTTGCTTATATTTGATCATCCATATGGCATGTACCACACATTGATTGCTCTGGCTTGCAGTGAGCAGGATGGAGTTGTTTCAATGGTAGTTGCTCATAGTATTAAACAAGCAAGTTTTTCTATAATTGTCATTCCCATCAAACTGTAAAATGACTGTTTTAACTTGGAGGATTATTGTTATCCTACTAAAAACAAATCAATTTACTACCCTGCAAACTGTCACTAAGTTTAAGAGAAATAGGCTAACCATATATATTCCTAGATGAGGTTGTAAATGTGTTACCAAATGCTTAAATCAGGTTGTCACTGAAGCACAATCCTATTTCTAAGAAGGAAGACAACTGTTAAGAATGAGCTTGAAAAGAGATTTTGTAGGGGTATTAAAATAGAAAACATAAGCTGATTAGGCAAAGTTCCAAAGATTCATTAGTTTATTAAAGTAGATTGAAATGAATGTTTGAGACATTTAAATAAATTAACCTTTAATGATTACCCAGGGCAAGGAAAGAGAATGACAGACAATTAGAGGTATTTTCTCTGATTGTTGTATAATACACACTAATTAGATTTTTTTCCTAATGCTATTGCTATATAACAATAATAATAAATAAAAAAGATTAAATTTAAATTATCTCTAGTTTGTAATTGTTTCCTGCGTAGATATACGCAAATACCATGCTGGGATTTGAAAGCAGTCCCTGTAACTGGCTGAGGGAGACAGAAATTTTAGTTGTTGCCATTAGATACATCTCATATGTGAATGAAACTTTGGTCAGTTAGGGTACTTATTCTCAACATACTTAACATTATGAGTTTCACAATTCTTATGCTCTATGTAGCATTAATTGATAACAAGGCACTCTGAAGGTATATTGGTATTTAAACATCTTAAAAATAAACACATAATTTATCTCTAATTCGTTGCAAGTTCTTTTTTTATGTTCACAATTAATTATTTGTGAAAGACTCTATTAGAAGCCCTTTTCATTGACTACTCCAGTTCACATCAATATCTATCTTTTTAAAAATGAACTATTTTATCGGGGGCTTTTATAACTCTTATACCAATCCATAAATCCATTATGTAAATCACATTTGACATATGCTGCCATCATCCTTTCAAAACATGTTCTTTCTACTTGAACCCTTGGTATCAGCTCCTCATTTTCCCCCTCCCTTCCCCACCCTCCCATCCTTTTGATCCCTTAATAAATCATAAATTATTATCACTTTCATATCTTATGTAGTCTGCTGTCTCCCTTCACCCATGTTTCTGTTGTTCGTCACCTTGGGGCGGGGGGTGGGGTGGGGGGGTGGGATGTTATAGGTCTATCATTGCAATTGGTTCCCCCTTTCTCCCCTGCAAGTTCTGATTTATAATTTAGCAACATTCTTAAGGAAGTATTTTGCTTTGGAGTAATTTTGTAATTCTTTTATTTTTTTCTTGATGCCTTAACTCTACTTCTATTAAATAATTTAGGGATGAAGAAAATACATTTTGTGTAGCTGGTACTACAAGACATTATTTCAGGATTTCCTTTTCCCTGAATTTTATTTCACATTTCCACAAGAATACTTCATTAACACTCCCCCCCCCCCGCCCCCCACATACATATTTTATTTTAAGCTGAGAGTTTAGAGATCACATGGTTTATTCAACTCGTCATTTCTCGCATGAGATCAATGACACCAACAGCAACATGTCCAGAGTTGAAGGAAGAACAGAGCCCAATATACTCTAAAATACTCAACTGCCTCATCTGTAGTTTCAATATTTTAACCAGTGCTTCTGAAAGTTCACTGTTATCATTGAAATGATAGGTAGCACAGGCAAGCCACATGGCAGCCTGATTTTATTAAGCTTTTAGTTTAGACTCATATGTTAGGCTGTGTTGTCTAGAGAAACAAACCCAGAGACATGAATATATGTATAAGAAAGAACTTTATATGAAGAAGTAATTTTATATCAAGAAGCATCCCAGCCCAAATCAAGTCCATGGGTCCAGTGTTAGCCTGGGACCTCTTCAGACTCACATAGCTACAGGTCCATGATGTAGAAAGTTGAAGCAGAATTCAGGGATATTACAGGCCAGTAGGTGCATCATCTTGTGGATCCCAGGTCTATGGAGACATGGGAGGGCATTAACCCCTGTCCACTATAGTGGTCCACATGGGGTTGCCTTGGAAGCAGATAGAGTCCCAGTCAGTAGTAAGGCAAGGTGTAAGAGAGGGAGAAGTTCCCAGCATCTCTATTATAAAACTTAAGAAAGAGTTTCAGACTCAGAAACTCACAGGGGCAGTTCTACCGTGTCCTAGAGGGTCACTAAGAGTCAGAATCAATTCAATGGCGGTGAATTTTTTGGTTTCCTTATAAAAAGGTCACACCTCCAAGGAGAAATTATTAGGCTATGACCTGATTGATAGGTTTGATTCTACCCCTACGCTTTCACACACGTGCAAATTGACATATAATCTAATGGCCACAACTCAGTACTTCGCAGCATTCTTCATGACATTGTTCATGTAGTGGAGTAACTGAATACTCTTCTTGAATTGAGACAGTGGTGACTGTCCTGAAGTTCCGAGGATCCTTCGATTTGATATCAATTCACAAAAAGAATTTTGGAATTTTCTCTGGAGATGAATAAGACAGCAGACACAATCTTTCTGAAGTAATTTAGTAGCTCCTAGAACAGTGGTTCTCAAACTATGGGTCATGACCCCTTTGGGGGTCAGACGACCCTTTCACAGGGGTTGCCCTATTCACAGCAGTAGCAAAATTACAGTGATGAAGTAGCAACGAAAATAATTTTATGGTTAGGCGGGGGTCACCACAAGATGAGGAACTGTATTAAAGGATGAAACTTTGGACAGTTAATATACATTTTCTGGCCTTCTATTAGAAAGCCATTTAGAGCTATTCTTCTCAATCCTTGCATCACATAGAATCATCAAAGGCTTCTTAAAAATATATATATACCTATGTCTCATCTTAATGAATTAATTTAGATTTTCTGGGGCTGAGACCCAGATCTTGGTTTCCTTATTATGTGGCCAAGGATGAGAAGTACTGCCTTGAAGTCTCAATCACTTCTTGGGGACAGTCCTCACAAATCTGTAGGGGGTGGGGTTGGGGTGGCATGGAAGGGACTAGCAGAAAGGTGATGAAAACCAAGGGAGCTGATGTTGGTACTTGTCACATTTGAGAAAAACAGATTTGGGCCACAGGGAAAAAATGTTCTTTAGAAGCTCAAAGGGAAGACTCTAAAATAGAATTGGCTTACTTCACTACTACTATATGGCCATACTTGGCTTCTACCCAGGAGGGCTGGGTACTTGGTTAGGTTCTTGGGATGTTAGGTCATTGCTGTTTCATTTCTTTTTGCCCACATCATCCTAGGCACTGCCCACTTTTCAAAAAATTTTGAGGCTCAAAATGTACCAAATGTGTGGCACACAATTAATAACAAATATATCTAAGATTAATGGGGGAACGGACCTAGGTGCAATAATTATTGGTTTGGTAGTGGGGTGGCAGGTGGACATTGGGCCTCCTCATGCGCACTCCCCTAATACAAGAGCA
>NW_022103917.1:14520902-14534930 GCF_000313985.2 Echinops telfairi
AAAAGGAAAATGAGCTGATTCTGGGAACCCAAGAGGCAAGTGAATTTTGGGAATAATGAGGGCAACAAATGTATAGATGTGTTTTATACAATTGTTCTATGTATTGTGATGAATTGTATGAGCCCCAATAAATTGATTAAAAAAAACAAAAGCAAAACCCCAAAAAACAAATCTGTCTTTAAGGCAAATTTTTTCAAACCTAAAGGTTAGGGGAGGTATTAAGTTATAACAGGATATCCTTCTCAATGGAAGATGCTTATGAACTCAACCAAGGAAGGAGTGAAAATGGCAGAGTGATCTTTTAAAATCACAGTAAAACCTTGATTTTGAAACTTATTCCAAGAGCCTATTGCCATTAATTGAGAAGATGTTCAAGTCATTTCTAGCCCTGGCTGCTGTTTGAAGTCAGTTTTTTAAAGGGTAGTATGCTTTTACACTGTGACTTTCCTTGGTACATCAACCCCTCTATTGTTTAAGCAGAATAAATGAGTAGCACTCTGGTTGCTTCTTGGGTACCTAAAACTCATAAGTGTTGAGAATCTGTTCAGTATTTAAGAATCTAACACCCTAAGTGTACTTTTTGTTGCAGAGACTCTCACATTGAAAATGTTCAAGGAATTGAATTCAGCTATAGCATTCTCTTCAGTGCAATCCATCGTACCACAATCTCCTGGGAACCTGATTTACCCTGTCAATGATCTGATTTCAAGAATCTTCCTGAAATAGATTTAAAGTTCAACATTTTTAGAATCCTTCTTCTCCAAGAGACAATTACATTGGTATATTCTTAGGCAGGGAGAAAAACAACATAGCATTGTTTTTCCCAAACTTTTTTGAATATTGCTAGAGAGAATACCATAATAACTAAAAGACAACTGCTATTAAAATGTAAGATTTTCTAATAACACTATTTTGAGGAAATGTCAGCGATGAGGGATAAAGAGGGAAGGTTAAAGGGAGAAAGTTAAGGAATCTATTAAGTACTTCTGACCTTGGAAAACACTTTTGTCAGTGAATGCTGGAGACAAAATAAACCAGCTCTGAGACCTATTATTAAAATGTTTTTTCTCCTTCTTAGCCAAATAGTATGTTATCCTACCTCTTAGACTATTATGCCTTATTTTTCTCATGAATTGACATCTTTTGACAGGCTTTGTTATGAATACATAGTAAAGGTCAAGCATAAGCTGTTTTTGGTGTTTCCTGGCAGCCTTGAAGCCATGGTAAATAGAGACTGAAATTGCTTTTATTTTTCAGCATAGATTTATGGATATCCACCCAATGGTGTGTTCTTGTTCTGATGCTGAAACCCACAATCTTTGTAGAAAATTTTTCCCCAAGCCTTTGGCTTAAGACTTTTTAAATGGAATCATCCCAGACTTCTCTCTCCCCCTCAACTACCATATCCAATCACACAGAAAATCCAGATGGTTTTATTTCAGTCGTACTTTTAAAGTCCATTCATTATTTTCACCATCTTAGTGCAGGCCACCATCCTCTTTCTATGGTGTCACCATGGTAGACTCATAACTGGTTTATCTCTCTGGTGACTTCTCACCTCCTGTCCATTCTTTACTTTCCCTTAAAAGTAAAACTGTTAAAAGAAAAAAGTAATCTTTCTAGGGGACAGACTAGATAATGACAGTGTCCTCACCCAGAAAACTAACACTCTCTCTTACTTTCTCTCTCTCTCTCTCTCTCTCTCTCTCTCTCTCTCTCTCTCTCACCACCCACACACACACACACAGCCATATTACATAAGCATAGACCTGCTTGTGCTTATTTACTAATCTGTAGTCTATAATTTCAATGTGTGTTTTTTTTAAACTACATCTAAGATTCTGATTCTAGATTTGGTTGGCATCTATCTTCTTTTCCTACTCATTGCACCTCGCTACAGAATCAAAGCCTCTTTTTCAGATCTACAGTCCCTGACAGGGATGGAGTAACAGGTTTACTTGTACTTACTTTTACTACTCGGTAGTGAAAAATTTGTGGTGAAACCCATGTGCGTCAGCGTAGTACTCACTGTCATTGAGTCAATGCCAACTCATAGTGACCCTAGAGGACAGGGTAGAACTGCCCCTGTGTACTTCCCAGACTGTAACTCTTTAGAGAAGTAAAAAACCCCATCTTTCTATGGGATGGCTCGTTGTTTTGAATTGCTGATCTTGCCCAATGCATAGCCACTATGCCACCAGGTCTCCTTAGAATGCATGGTAAGAAGCATAAGTAAGCCCGTGCTGACCTTGTTGCAGAGGAACCACCCCCAGTGCAAACCTGCCAACTCCCAGAATGATTGCTGAGCCCCTGCAGTCCAGGATCTGATGGAGAGCTCTGGGAATAGAGCCTTGGGAGTTAATGGAAACTTCACTGAAGAGGGGACTTTTTGAATAGGGTCTTAATAAGTAAAAATCTCTCCAGGCAGAGGAACTGGCCGGGTACAGAGAAGCCCCAGAGACAGGAAAAGGCTTAGCATGTTTGAGGAATGTTGAGAAGCCACATAATCATGGGGGGTAGTGGCAAGAGATGAAGTAGATGCAATATGTATGTTCTGTCTTCTAGTATACTAACAGTTACACAGAACTGTTTGATTTAATTGGATGACTAAGGAGAGAGACTGTCAACCTATATAAATTCGTTGGTTCATTCATTCCAATACACACCGAATGCCTTAGCCAGCTCCAGGCTGTAACAAAATTAAGATCCTATTTGTTGTTTTTTACAACAGCAATAGTAAGACTGGTTTCAAACACAAATTTTTCTTATTTGCAGGCTTTCCCCTGTCTTTTCAAGAAGTATATTTTAGCCTTCTCCTTCAGTAGTAGGCTTGGCTTCAGCTCAGGAGCTTCTCCAAAGGAGTTAATAGCTTACCCTGTAGTGATACCAAGGCTTTCTTCCAGTTACACTCCCTGCTGAGAATGTGCCTTTCCATCTCAGAAACACTGATGCAGAATCTACAGTTTCACTGGATCCTCAGTTCTTCATATAGATCTCTGGGGCTCCTGGTGAAATGAAGATACTGATTCAGTAGATATCTGAAGCTGAAAGGCACATTCTCAGCAGTGGGTGGAACCCTAATGAACCAATTTGAAGCCCTGATTGAAACTCCTCAGGGGGTATTGTTTTAGGAGACATATGGTATATTCATACCCACTCCATGGCAGTGGGTTTTAAGTGGTTTGGGGGAGTCCTGGTGCCATAGTGGTTGCCTATTGTGCTGCTAAACACAAAGTCAAGTAGTTCAAAACCACGAGCCACTCTACAGGAAAAAGAGGAGGCTTTCTACTCCTGTAAAGAGTTACGGTCTCAGTTACTCACAGTGGCATATCTACCCTGTCCTATAAGTTCCTTATGTAGGTGGTAGTGATTTTGTTTTTGTTGTTGTTTATAAATATCTATTAGCAAATTACAGGATCCTCTGTTTCTTCTCTCTATTGTTAATAACAACAGGTTTATGACAAATACATCCTTGTAAAACTTGTCCCAAAAGGGCTCAATGATTAGGAATGCATAAAGCATGACTTTAGAAGACTAATGTACAGTGTAGCAGAATTAATGGAGTGGGGGTAAGGAGAGAAGGTAAAAACTTTCAACATGTAAATGAGGACTTACTGTATTTATGTAGTTCTATCTTTAGGGAATGCTAAATCACAAGCTCATCATTTGTTAATTAGAAGGTAATTAAAATCGTAGTATCGTGATTGGATAGTTTATAAAGGCTGAATGAACAAAGAAAGGAAATCTGGTGGAATTAGTGTGTACATTTTGGGAACAGCAAAGATACAAATGTCATTCTTACAGTGCAGCAATCTTAAGGGAAACCAATATCCTGCTAGCATTAATTGATAATCTTAACCAAAAACCAAGAGTTCTCACTCTCCCCTTGAAAACATCGTCCACTGAAATGCAGATTCATCTGGCTGCTTCTTCAGTTGTCACTCACAAGATTTGAAATCATCTTGCTGAACCTTGTTTACAAATTTTGTACTGGCGGCTTAAGAATCTATTAGAGGAAACTGGTGTGCTCTGTGTGTGTAGTAACTGTTCCTAGTCAAAAGGCTGGCTCAGCCTTGGCTGCTGACCAGATTCAGCTACTTTTCAAAACCAGTGGAGTGCTTTCTGCAAGGAGCACTGTGCTTGCTTTTGATAATTGCCTCAACTTTATGAAATCCATCAGCCTGCAGGAATACCTTATTACAGATCTGATAAGATAGACTTCAATTTCAATACTACAACTCTCTATCCTCAGGTTCAGAAATCTACAATTATTTATTTTAATTAGGCAGAGCCACCCCTTATACAGTACCTTTAGACACATTCATGGACAAGTATTAGGACATGTAACCTATTGGTCCTTGTGTTAGCAACCTGCCCTTTTCCGGTCACTCAGGGGGAATTAGCCATCAGGAATTGCAGCGTGGTCTAGAGCCAGCTCAAAGCAGGCATTGACTAATCACTATCTTTCTAAAGCCCTCCCCACTCCCACAAAGATGTGGAGAGAAGGGTAGTTGCTGTAACTGTCCTCAGGGCTAAAGCATAGCAAAATATAAGACATTCTCTCTTTCTTCTAAGTCCCTCTGAAGACTGCCAGACTTTATCCTAAGGAAAATGATAGATCTCCAGCCAACCATCTGTCACTTTGAACTGTTCTATCAAATCAGCATTTTTTGAAACTCTGTTTTCATTGAGGAATGTGATTTTGCGGTGTTTCCCAAATCTTAAATTGTACAAGAGGAAAATGTCCTGAATCGTTTTTCTTTTTGGTGTTGGAAATGTGTATTTTGCTTTCCTGCTTACAGCACTCATACTTTAACAGATTTAATTCAGACTTTTCTCAAATAATTCACTTTTACCAGGCCTGGGAGATGTAAGCCCCACTGGAAAAACATGGAGAACATTTCAGTTATAGGAAGATATGGCTTTAGAGAAGTGGTTCTCAACCTTCCAAATGCCGCGACCCTTTAATACAGTTCCTCATGTGGTGGTGACCCCGAACCATAAAATTATTTTTGTTTCTACTTCATCACTGTCATTTTGCTACTGTTATGAATTGGCCAACCCCTGTGAAAGGGTCATTCGAACCCCCAAAGGGGTCGCAACACACAGGTTGAGAACTGCTGCTTTCAAGTGAAATGATTCTACATTCCAGCTGTATGTAGCAGGGGTCCTCAAACATTGTAAACAGGGCACCAGTTCACTGTCCCTCAGGCCCGTTGGAGGGCCGGACTATAGTTTTCAAAAAAAGCTATGAACAAATTCCTATGTACACTACACATATCTTATAAAACAAATGGGGCAAAAACACCTGGCGGGCAGGATAAATGGCCGTAGTTTGAGGACGCCTGGATGTAGTGTCACTGCTAGCAGATTCCTAATAATACAGTACCCAGCTGAATCTCAGCACTGATTAAAGCTTTGAGAGGAGGCATTTCAGTTGTAGGGGAAATGTGGTTCTTTCATGTTGGAAAGTTCAACGTGGGAACAAATATGATCTCCTATCCTAAATTTAGTACGAGCAAAGTGCAACCACTGACCACTTAATAATTTACTTTAATGACTATATATTATCTGTAAGAAAATGAGGTTATAAATGGAATGCAAAGCCAGCATCTTTCAAGTTGTATTTAGAATGCAGTCAGGGGGTGGGAGAGATTGGAAGTCATAGTGACTTGGTTTTTGTTGTTGCATTCTTGAGGCAATCTCATATAACGTCCCAACTGGATTAGAAGAAAACCCCAAGCCAAATACACTGCCATGGAGTAGATGCCGACTCATAGAGCCCCTTCTAGGACATGGTAGAACTGCCCCTGTGACTTTCTGAGACTGGTAACTCGTTATGAGAGTAAAAAGCCTCATCTTTCTCCCAAGTAGATGGCTGGTTTTTTCTAACTGCTGACCTTGAGGTTAGCAGCCCAGCACATAAGCACTGTACCACCAGGGCTCTTGGATTAGAAGAAGGGAGGTAAAATTTATTTTGTGTGTAATATGTGCTAGACTCTCACTGAACATATATAATTTTTCTTGCATTCCTGAAAAGGAGGCCCTGGCATCTCCCTTTTACAATACGAAAGCTGTCTTAGATTGATCAGGTGGCTCATTTGAAGTCACATACGTACTATGTGACAGACATGTTTTTTGGATCCACGTGATATGAGAGCAGTCCTGTCCAAATTGTAGAATTTTCTGCAGTGCTGGAAATATTCATATCCATGCCATATAAAACTTTAGTCACTGGCTAGAGGTGGCCATTGAGCACTTGAAATATGGCTACTTGGTCTGAAGAGCTGAACTTTTAATTCTATTTTCTTTTAATTAATTTACATTTAGATTTAAATGACCACTTCTATCCAGCAACTACTGTATTGGACAGTCTATCTCTCAGGATTTTCTTTTCTTGACTATATTTTGCAAAAACAGGTATCTGTCTCCTGGTGTCCACGAAACTATGAAGAGGAGATATATATTTAGCATGTGTTCTATTTATTTTATGAGGTTCACAATCAATGAAAGGACAATTTAGCTCCTTAAAACGTGAGAATAACATTAATCAGGATTCAAATTATGGGTTAAGTGTGTGTGATAGTTTACCACCATTCTCACAGTGTCTTTAGGGATCCAAAGATAGAGGGGATGCTAGGTTTGCTGAAGGAACTCCCAAAGTATACTTCCCTTCTTCTCTTCCTGGCAGCCCCAGCAGATTAGTTGGCATCTGGGTGGCAAACTCAACTACTGTAGCCACTGTTGTAGGTGAGTTCAGTTGAACACACATTTCTGAAGTGCAGATAATATTGTACAAGGCACCGTGATAGGCATCTTGTAGGAGGGATTATAAAAAACATACGAGGGGTTTCCCTCAAAAAACCTGAAGATTTTTCCCAAAGCTATGTATTTAATTTTTTTTACAAAACAACCTTATCACCTCCAAAGTACTCTCCATTACACTTAATATAGTTGTCAAATCTGTGATTCCATTCTTAGAAACATTTTTCAAACTCATCTGTTTGGATGGCAGACAGCACCTCCTTCATTTTTTTCTTCACCTCTTCTGCATCATCGAATTGCTAACTTTTCATGTTTCTATTCATTCTGAAAATAAAAACGAAGTCACACTGAGTGAGGTCAGGTGATTTGGCTGCATGGGGCAAGAGAGGCTTGCTGTTTTTTTGGGCCCCAAACTGCTGCTTGAGTAGGTGCATTGTCGTGGTGGCAAAACCAGTGTCCCATCTGCCACAAATCAGGCCTTTTTTTGTTGCATACAGTTACACTTTCTTTTCAGAATCTCTAAATAGAAAGCTTGACATGGTAGAATGAACTCCAAGTGCACTATGAGTTGACATTTTCATCTGTTTGGGAACTTGACAGATGTCAAGAACTGGGTTTGTCATCAATCGGCATTTCACCATTTTTATAACAAGAAAACCACTTGTACACTTGAGCTTTTCCCATAGTGCTGTGTTAAACATCACAACAATTTCTGTGGCATTTTACCCAAGCAGGAAATAAACATTCACAGCCGCATGCTGTTCTCTTAAGTTGGCCATCACCAAAAAACAGGGTTCGAATGAAACTGCTTTTATGACAAAATTCACTGTGGCCAAGAGAGAATCTTCCCAGGTGATGCCACTGGGTGCATGCCAGAAGAAGCCAGCTCCTAGCACAATCACTACGGGTTTGGTAGGCGCAATTGTACAGCGATAATAAGTAAATATTATAGTAAAGTTATAGAGAGCATGAGAGATAAAAGAGATATATAGAAATAAATGGAGTCAGACACATATTATGGTAGCATGCTCACCTCAGCCCCGCTTGGTGGTTCACGTGGAGGGAGTGAGAGAGAACTTTAATGCTCCCCAAGCTTTTATACTCTCTGGGGACATTGGGGACGTGCAAGCCCCCACATTACAGGTGAAGACATATGTCACAGGAAAGGATTGTGCTACAGGTATTACAGTGATGGGAGGAGGTGATCTAGGGACATATGCACTACAGAAGGAGGAATTGATTGGGGGTGTACATGCAGCAAGATAGGCGGCAAGATAGGCGGATCCTAGATTTCTGGTAACAGCTTAACTAGACTTTGGGTCTCCATAGGAACCATTATCAGTTGGGTGTGAACTCCGCCCACAGGAACCAAACTGGCCTTAGGCTCCAGCATCAGGGAGCAGGCCCACCCCTGTGGTGGGATGAGACAGCAGTCTGGCAACTGATTGCCTTCAGGGGGGGAATGCCTGAGCATCTAACCTCCCCCCACAGGTGCACTATCTCAGAGCAAGTTTCTCCATCTCGCCTAGTGGGAAAAATGCATACTATAAATGCTCCACTCTGCCCAGCACAATTCCATTTTTTTGTGGGTACCCCCTTGTCAGTAGGGCATCGAGTCTATCTTTAAGGAGTTTACAACTTAGTTGTGATGAGGTAAGGCAGGAGGACGAGAGGGTAAGACAAATACTCAAAGAACCATAATATAAGCTTGTTTTCAAAAAGGTATAGGACAAAGTCCTGATTAAGGCATGCAGGCCCAGAAAAGTGCTTTCAAATAAAAAAGCCTGTATCCTCATAAAATTGACCAGATTTACTGGTCAGATGGGCACTGACAGAATGCCCAGGTCTGTGGACCTTCACTACCCTTTGCATCTGGATCTGAGTTCATTCCATGGCTCAATTTTCAGTGAAATAGTAGACAGTTCTAGAAGGGCAGCAAGAATACAAGGGAGTTGCTCACATCTTAGACTAAAAGGGCAAAACATTTACCCAGGGTTAAAAGGGAAACATTTAACCAGGGACAAAATTCAGACATCTAGGAAAGAAGGAATGGAAACTGGTCACAAGGGAAGGAAATAGGTTAAGTGATGTTACATTGTGGGGCTTGCAATCAATGGCATGAAACAAAGTATGAATTGTTGAATGGAAATCTGATGATTTCCTCTGTCAACTTTCACCCACTTCGGAATAAAAGGGTTTGTTTGTTTTCTAAAAACCTGAAAACCAGTCCTTGTTGTATCACTTGTTAGCTATGTGTTATTGGGAAATTTATTTAGACTCTGGAAGTTTCCCTTTCCCTGTAAATTGAAAAAAATATGGAATAATGGACACATTCTAAACAAACTAAAGAATGGTAGTTCCTTCAGTGACTACTCTCTCCCCCTTGATGTGTATATATTAAGCTTTGATGGAGATGGATAACGAAAGGCATCTTGAAGAACATAGCATATGAAATCAACACTAATTTATTATTTAAAGGTTGGACATTTGGAATCAGATTGAGGAGCCATGTAAGATAAAGGTCTGGCAGTAGGAAAGTATTGTGTAGATTCAGTGATTCTGGGTACTACTGTTTTGCTTATGAGATTCCCCAACCACTAGCTCCCCATCCAGTAGAATCTAAAATCATCTGAGTGCTTGTAATCTTTTCTTGAGGTTATGGCAGGGGAGGTTGGGGGGAAATGAGCTAATAAATGATATAAGAATGAAAAAACGTTTTCTGAAGTTGATCATGGTAATGATTGCACCACTCTTTGGAGTATATTTAAGCCATTGAATTGTATGGAATACGAATTATATGTCAATAAAACTGTTCAAAAAACCAAGATAATCTGGCAATACCAGAGCACATACACTGCTACAAATAACAGCTCACAACACAGGAAATACAGGACAGATAAACCCCGCAGGACCAATAATGAAAATACAGATACCAGGAGGGTAAGGGGAAAGTGGGGGTAGAAAGGGGGAACCCCTCACAATGATTTAAATATAACCTCCTCCCAGGGAGACGAACAACAGAAAAATGGGTGAAGGGAGACAGCGGTCGGTGTAAAACATGAGGGGAAAAAATTTATAAATTATCAAGGGTTCATGAGGGATGGAGGGTGGGGGAGGGGAAATGAGGAGCTGAATATCAAGGGCTCAAATAGAAAATGTTTTGAAACTGATGATGATGACAACATATGTACAAATGTGCTTGACACAATGGATGTATGTATGGATTGTGATAAGAGCTATAAGAGCTCGCAATGAAATGATTTTTAAAAAGAAACAAAAATAAGAAACACAGGCTCCAACCCACACCAGCTGAATCCAAATCTGCATTTGAACAATGCCAGACCTAGAAGTATGAAGAATCACTAAACTTGCTGAAGGATCACTGCCAAGGCAAATCTACCTGTGCCCTGTGTCTCACCTTGGGAAATGAGACTAAGCATACATTTTTCTCAGAAAGTTCTTATGGCCACCACCATTCAAGAATGGGCACCCCTTTCTTTCCCATCATTTCCCCATTTCCTTCACCATTTCCCTTGGTTCCCTTTACATTACCCTTGGTTCGGACTGAACAAGTTCTACTGAATATTGAACTCATGGAATTGTCAAAGTAGGTTTGATTTGTTTGATCACAGCTAAAACCTAGAACTGAATGATTCATTTGGTTTTGTTGCTAGGTGCTATGGCTAAAGGATGATATTGCAAACATTCCATCAGATATAGCACGTAAAAGGTAGCAAATGTAATGTCTAGTTTTCAGACTTGCACTGAGGAAAGAGGAGGTGTGAATGAGAGTTAGGAGGGCCTCTCAAGTCAAATGAAGCCTACCAAAAGCACCTGCTTGCACATTAAGGGTCTGGCCTTTATCCGAACCCCTTAACTTCTCCAAAAATTTTAAATTAAAAACAAATCTAGAGATTTCCCTATCTTTTATCAATGACTTTGCCTTAACAGAGACTCCCATCTGTGACTTTAAAGTGAAGTCAATTAGAAAATAGATTCAGGTTTTAGAATTAAAACAAAAGTAGACAAATTTGCTAGTATGTCCTTATTTTCAAAGCAAGGAAAACTGGCACTATTTCTTCAAGTTGAATGGCTGTCTACAGATTGCTGCCTTGAATTGAATTTACTAGCTTTCTCAGGACACGAGAGTCTTCTTTGAAAAGGGGTTGATTCTGGTTGGAATTGTGTTTCTTTTTTGTTGGTTTGTTTTTCTAAGATTACAATGTGTGGGCCACAGCTGCAAACAAGAAGTGGCATGTGTCCACAAGGTCACATTTCAGTACTGTAACCTGGGGCAGTCATTAAAAGTGTTAGAAAGCATTAAGAAAGCTAGTCCTAATTTGACCTGATAGTGGAAAGTTCTGGAGAGTGAATAGCGACAGTAGCTGTTGCAGCAGCTCAGCACAAAGAGATCATTGATCTTCTTTCAGTAGAATCAGGAAAATTCTTCAGTGCTCTTCTCAGAGCCCACAGATCATTTGCATCTGTATGGCAGACATCATTACATGTGAACTCTGTGACCTGCAGATTGAAGTATTCACTGAGTAGTGGACTTCATTCTGAGATGTTTAATCTCCTGGTTCCACTGGATGAGAAATGTCATTCTCCAAGCTCCCCCAACCGAACCCTTCCACCCCCACAAATGCTTTCATAGGTGGCCTCCTATGTTTTGAATGCAGATGATCTATATTTTGACATTACATGAAATAGCAGCTGATCAGCTGTCAAATCCAGTCAACCTGGTTCTACATGAGATCACAATACCTCATGGACTTATTTAATTTTGAACAAAGATACAGAAATGGTGAAAATATATGACACTAATGTTACTTACCTATTTTTATTGGTCAATTCATGCTTCCCATTAAACTGATGGTAATTTTTCTGTGGTTGAAGGGTGTGGGATGAGATGTGAGGGAAACAAATGAGCAAGGTACCAAGTTTTAGTAATCTCATCTTTTGGAATAAAAAGGCACAGCTATGAGATCAGGAGACATGGTGTCATAGTGCACTAAGCAGTGCACTGCTAACCACAAAGTCAACAGTTCAAACCCACAATTCCCTCCTTGGGGAAAGGAAGAGGCTGTCTGCTCCCTTAAAGAATTACAGTGTCTTAAACCCTAAGACACAATTCTACTCTATGCTATAGAAGGTTGCTGTGAGTTGAGTTTGGGTAGATGGCAATGGGCTTACTTTTATGAGAAGGTTTTAAGACTTTATACAATTTTTTACTTTATTAGGTATCTGTTACTACTTCATTTGTTTTTCGTGTATTGCTTATCAATAAAACCCTTAAAAAGCTAGGCATCCCTTGTGTTAATTTTAGAGAAAAATCATCAAGCTGACAGTTGGATAAATCATATCTTATTCCAAAAGCACTTTGCATGGAATTAAAGGCAACCCTAAAAAGAGTAGGCAATACTTTTTTAAAGAAAAGCAAACGTAACCTCTTTGAGACTACAAGGAATGGGCCTTGGCCAAGAAGTACCCCCAGAGTTTAAGACTATTAAGCATTATTTGAGAAGATTCCATTATTGCATAGAAGACAGAATTAAATCATTTCGAAGTTTCTTATTAGTGGTTAGCCAGGCTGGCAAGGAGGGAGAAAGATGAAGTCATTGCTGCGAGTACACTGAGATTCTGTTAAAAGATGATGAACTTATTGGAAATTGGTTGTACAGTGTCATGAACATAATTAATGCCACTGAATTATGAATGTAAAATGTTGAAATAGCAAATGCTTATATATGTACACACTTCTATATTTAATATTTTCTATTTTTAATCACTCTAGTAGAGAAGTGATAGAAATTGATTCCGTAAGACTTTTACAGATAAATTCTGTATTTTTTTTGGGGGGGTGAGGATTTTAGGAATTTTAATGTTTAAGTCATGATTGACTTTTAGCAACAAAAATGTTTGGGGTTATTATACCTAACATAGCATTGGACATAAATCACATATTCATGACATAGAAATGATCCTTTAAGTACCTTCTGATTTACTGATGTATCGATTTATTTAGTGCTGTCTTAAGGGGAGGAATGAAATGCAATAAATGTAACTGGGAAGCATTAGCATTGTGAGATTCTATTATATCTATATAGCTCTTGTTCTCAAACTACAAATGTGTGGCCACTGTATTGGGTCCTGGATAATACAAAGTGTGTATTCGTACTCATTGAATCAGCTTACTTAGTGGGATGTCTCTCACCTTGTTTTAAGGCCTTTATCTATTTTTCAAAGTCCCAAGATGATGTGCCAAATTATCAGAATGGTCATATATTTGGATCCTATATATGAGGTGGATAAATGGGGAATACTTGAAATCTTAGCCTTATTTAGTGTTAAACAAAAATCTGGGTGTAAGTAAGAAGACTAAAATGCCTAAATCCATGGAGTTTTCATTAAGCACTAAATAAAAGGATGCTTATAGTAAAATATCTATGACCAAATACTTACTCACAACTAATCAAATTATTTTCTTGGACTCCTCCAATTTTTAGAAGATGGTTCAGTGAGTAAGGTAGGATGTGTAATTGGATCAGGGCAAATTCAGACCAATCTCCTCACACTGTGCATATTGGAAATGATAATATTAGGAGTTACTATTTATGAGGTTGAATCAAAAGTATTGACTCAAAAATAATCATAGAAAGCTTTATTAAGCAAAAATACCAAAACGTGAAGCTATTGATTCTCAAGATATCTTCCTTCTAGGTCTATATACTTCTAAAGACAGGGCTTCCATCAAAGAATTTTGCACTGTTTATTTACACCTTGTCAAAAGGGCGGTATAGGCATCCTCGAGGGACTCAAATTGCGTTCCTTTAAAACGTTTGCTTTGGGGTATTCAAAGAATATCAGAGATGTAGGGTGGTTGGGGTAAGGTTTCCCAGTAAAATTTTCCTATCTTCAAAAATGAGTAGGAGTATTTGTCCTGATGGAGGAAAAATTCCTCAGCAGACCATTTTTGTCTTCATTCTCACCAATGCAGTTTTTAATTTTCTTAAAACTTCTTCATAATAAGCCTCATAATCATTCTGTTTCCTTTAGGAAAAATCTATTCTCTCAATGCAAGAATACTTTCTTCTATTAAATTGGCATTCTATGATGCTCACGTTCCCGACACAACCGCTGAAGACAAAAACGGGTGCCGAAGGGATCAGGTATCGGGCATCAAAGAACAAAAATTCATATCATTTTGTGCTCACGTCCATGATAAGATCGCTGAAGACAAATGGGTGCATAAGCAAATGTGGC